>NC_141029.1:45155000-45292500 GCF_052040795.2 Danio rerio | reverse complement strand
CAAAGCTCTGTTTTTTGACTTTGCTTCATGTCAGAGTTGTGGATTATTTTGCATATTCATTTGTAAGTCATCTCCAGCCTTCAGGTCAGTAGCAGGGCAGCGTGGACTCGTGAGACGAGGGGGCAGGAGATTTCTATGTCTGTGTCTGCATCCAGGGGGCATAGCAGACACACTCTTCTGTCTGTCTGCATGTGCGTGTGTGTGTCTGAGGCAATGGAGTGTGACACGGAGAGGAGAGGAGGATGCTGGGATCAGGTGAAATGGAAGAGAGAGATTTCGGCTTGTTTTGCACAATATGGTCCAAATCACGGATTTTAGGCAGATTATACTGTGCTTCACTGCATGCAGATGAGGAGGTAATCCATACGGAGAGGTGTATAATACCTGGAGGAAGATTTCTGTTGGCTTTGTCATCTCTGTGGCATCTTAAAAACATTCATCTGAGCTGTGAATGTCATGTGACTAATCAGATTAGAGCCTTGGGATAATGGTAACTAATTGTATAACACATTTTGAAACCCCTTAATAGTGGCTATTTTGAGCTGTTATGTCAGGAGACAAGTATTAATATTTTCCAAAAATAATCACTGCACAATGCAGTATGTCATTCAGTAAGGATGAAACACTAAATGTATGTTTTCCTTTCAGGAGAGAGCATCAGGGGAGTGCTAAATAACCTATTCAGATAAAACAAAGGGAATAAACAACACCTAAATAACAATGATAAACATTACGGACAAAAGAAACTGCCAACTTGTCCCTACAGCTTCCAGCTTAATTATAAAACAAAACCAGCTAACACAAAAGAGATACAATGCCCTAGAATACGAAGAATAAACAAAAAGTAATATATGACTTAGACCAGGGGTTCTCAGCTTCTTTTACTTCGCGACCTAATTCTTTCTCCGATCAATTTTTGAAGATCCACCTGTCTGACATTTTCTCTAAAATCATTGTATGAAATGCTCATTTAAACCTTTATTTATTGACATAAATAAATAAAAATACATATATATTATACATGTGTTGTGTCTTCCATTTTCTATTATCAGAATTTAATAAAAATATATTATTTTATTTGAATTTAATTATATATAAAACTAAAACTATCTAATAGTATATATAATTTATATATTTATTTATTTTATATATATTTTTAAGACATACACGGATTCAAAAAGAACCACAGCTCAACAGGGAGATTGCAAAAGACCAGCTTCTGCTTTAAACTGGACTGACTGAATATTTACTATTAAATATCCACTATTCAAAAATATACAGGCAAATGTAAAATACAGTAAAACACTAAATCTGTTGAAGCGCGTCAATCTGATGGCAGTTGAGTTTGCAGCTGGATATTATTGGGGGAGGGCGAAGCAGTTGCGCAGTAGGTAGTGCTGTCGCCTCACAGCAAGAAGGTCGCTGGTTCGAACCTCGGCTCAGTTGGCGTTTCTGTGTGGAGTTTGCATGTTCTCCCTGCCTTCGCGTGGGTTTCCTCCGCGTACTCCAGTTTCCCCCACTGTCCAAAGACATGTGGTACAGGTGAATTGGGTAGGCTAAATTGTCTGTAGTGTATGAGTGTGTATGTGAATGTGTGTGGATGTTTCCCAGAGATAGGTTGTGGCTGGAAGTGCATCCGCTGCGTAAAAACTTGCTGAATAGGTTGGCGGTTCATTCTGCTGTGGCGACCCCGGATTGATGAAGGGACTAAGCCGACAAGAAAATGAATGAATGAATGAATATTATTGGGAGATTGCTAGATCTCTTCTGTATGTGTACGCATCCGTTATAAAACACTCATAGGACATTCATTTGGACAACTATGTGAATATATTAAATAGTTCACATGAAAATACACAAAAAGAGACTTTCACTTTCACTTCACACATAGTATATGAATGAACAGACGCGATCATGAGGCTGTTTTTGGGGCGAGTTTGAAGTAATCAATCAGAGAGCAGAAGAAAGTGCATTACTTTGAACATTTTAATATAGCATATTAATAATGAAATCCAAAAAGTATAGTAAAATATTTAGAGCTAATTTTACTCTCAGCCCACCTTCAAGATCGCTGAAGCCCATTAGTGGGCCGCGGCCCACCGGAATCCCTGACTTTGACCAATGCTAGACTAATACATTAAACACTTAACTGGAAAACAAACACGTTTCACATTCAACAGACTTAATCTCTTAACGTTCCTTGTCACTGTCACCTCTGGGACTTGTGGAGCTGCGCATTGGGATTTAGATTTGCTCTTCAGTGTTTTGTACTTCCAGTAGTGAAAATTAACATGACTGATCTTTAGCTGACAGTTTCAATTTAGTAGAACTTCTAAATTAAGCTGCTTTGACACAATCTACATTGTACAATCACTATGTAAATAAACATAAACTTAATTGAATTGATGCAAAAGTTTTTAAAGGAAGAAGCACACATCCCGGACGAGCCCCCATTTAATTAGTTCAGGGTTGAGAGAAGGAGTAACAAGGAATAACTTGTTCCTGGAGCTACAATCTTAAGGTCATTGTCCCTCAAAGAACAGGTTAGCACACCCCTGATTTAACCCTAAACTGGGAGAGGGAGAAGATCAAGCTGAAATCCACCACCTGCCTCCGTCTGTTGAAGGAAGCTCTGTTGTCTGCCAGTTCAGGATGTCCTTATGTGGACATGCCAGCGGCTAGAGAAAGATCAGGATCTCTTTCTAAAGGTTGGTCTATTGATGGCAAGATCAAACGGGATCACAGAAATAAATAAGTTTTTCTTATCAGTCTTCCTGAACTCCAGACAGCTCTCCTTGATTTTTCGCAGTGTGCTTTGAAGGCATGAAATTGCATTTGATCTGTGCTCTCATTCTGTTTACAGGCTCTTTTATTGCAGTGGTCAGTTTGTGGTTCACAGGCAGGATTGGCCGCTTTCTGTTTCGAGCCCTGATGCACTATCGCGACGGCCAAGGTGTCTGTGTGAGATAAAACACCACAATGACACACCAGAGAGCAGGCTAACCATCCAACCGAGACGCCAAGGGCGTTATTGCATTAATTCACTGGGATCACTGTCAGAGCTGGGAAATGCACGATTCATTACCGCCATCTAATTTCATATAATGGCTTTTCGTGCGGTGTTTTGTATTTATGTGGGAAACGCAGCGGGTATGTATGTGTGCTTGTCTCTGTGATGTGTGAGAGTGTTTTACAAGCACCACGTGAGCGCGTGCGGCTGACAATGCACATGAAGTTTAACTTCCTTGGCAGATCAATAAGCACTCGGCGTAAAGGAGCTGTATGTCAGCAGAGCCGCGGCGAGTCGGCCGGCTTTTAGAGCATGATTTTATTAGCTCCACTAATCGATTTCTGCCTTCAGACCACACAGCTGCCGCAAACCCATCTCTGCCTCTTTTCCTCCGTAATCGCTTGGCACGCTGAGTCCTTTCCTTTTTCCCCTTCACAAGAACTCTGATCCCTCGCTGATTGAAGTGAGGACACTTTCAAGAAGTGAAAACCCTGTCATTAATTACTTTCAACCTTGTGTTGGGCCGGTCTGCTTTTCTGTAGAACACCAAAGGATCTGCAGAATACATATGGTCAGATAATTGCTTATACCATTATTTACACTTGTATGCTAAATTGTTTGTGGTAAAACAATAATATTTTGATTATGTCTTGAGAATTTTACTTTTAGAAAGCGTCTCTGTAGCATACAGTATTTTTGTCAGGTGATCCTTTAGAACTCTTTCTGATTTGTTTATTTGTGTTAACAAAACATTTATTATTAATACCTATTTTTTTAAAAAGGTTGTACTGTTTTATTTATATGTCAAACCCATGATTTAAAAACAAACAAGCAAACAAACATGTATTTGTGTTTATAAGATTGTTACTGTAGTAACTGATATATAATTATAGCTATATTTATATATATAGTAAAGCTGTAATTACAGCTTCATTAAAATTGGAGCATTACTTTAATTCTATAATTGAAAACCTGAATGAAGGACTGTAATTAAATGGATAAAAATAATTGAAATATTATTTTAATGTGTATATCTAAATGTATCTCAGTTTTAATGACTAGTAAACCGTTGCAGCAGAGGCTCATTGGGAATGTGTGCCCAGGGCTACATTTTTGAGAACCGAGAAATACTGAATGTGCTCAAGGGTACATATGGCTGCATTTTATGGGAGAAACGAATGCACCGCTGATTGCTTACCTCTGTATGAACAGCTTTTCCATACAAGTTTTTTTTTTTATTAAAGATTTTTGAGGATTGGAAAGAATCCAGTTATTTGGAGTGTAGTGTTAGAATGTAGTATATAGGCAAAATCCTTACAATATTAAATAAAGATGAGTGTTTCTCAACCACGTTCTTGGAGGACCACCAACACTGCATATTTTGTATGTCTCCTTTGTCTGTCACACCCATTACTGCTCTTTCAGACTCTGCTAATGAGCTGAGGATCTGAATCAGGTGTGTTTGGTTAAAGAGATATAGAAATGTGCAAAGCTGGTAACCGCCAGGAACGTGGTGGAGAATCACTATTCTATCAACATATTTTGTCTGTCCTACCATAAATTCTGTATATATAGATTTTTGATGAGTAATATGCATTACGAACTTAATTTAGACAAATTTAAAGGTAATTTTCTTCATCTTTTGATTTTTTTTTTTTTTTTAGAACTCTCAGATTCACGATTTTCAAATAGTTGAGGCTATTGCCAGTGGTGGAAAGAATACTGAAAAGTCATACTCAAGTAAAAGTACCATTACTTGCCCAAAAATGTAGTGCAAGGAGAGTAAAAGTATCTGTTGTAAATATTTATATTAAAAGAAGACCTTTCAAAAGTACTCGAGAGTGAGTATTACGCAGTAAAAAGGTGATGTGTTTACATGTAATGTGTGTAAACGTAACATTCTGTAGTTTAGTGATTGCCCAGCTGCTTGATATTTGGTTGATTTTAGGTTGTGTTATAAAGTGACTAAAATCCAATGTTGAGCCAACATCTTAAACCATTGTCCCCACGACGTCAAGCTGTAACATCATTATACGTTGATATTTGGTTTTTAGGTTGGACATTGACATCAGCCTGATGTTGGGTTCAGACGTTAAACTGATTTTCATTTTCAAACAAAATGCAACATCCCCATGACATTTGAATACAAAGGTCAATCTGATGTCATGTTGACGTCTTGTACCTGCTTGGTGTTTAAGGCCATTTTGGTCATTATACAGTAAAAATCTGTCATCTTCTCATCAGTGACATGCATCTAAACAGTCTCAGGGTCAATGCTTGTAAAGATTTTGGACATCTTGAACACTTAATGCTTCCAAACAGTTTTCTGCATTTATAAAGGGCACATGTCTTAAGGTAGTTCATTTTAATGTGATTTACCTTCTATGTGCGATATGATTGGACAGGAATCACAGGACTGATTCTTTTATCCTAAAGTAGTGACTGCAGCTTGAAGGAAAGTAGTGGAGTAAAAATATTATTACTGCACTAAAAATGTAGTCAAGGGAAAGTAGAAGTACACATTTTTAAAACTACTTACCAAAATACAATTCCTGAGAAAACTTACTCAATTACACTTGAGTATTTGTAATTTATTACTTTACACCACTGGCTTTAGGTCCACACGGAATCTGCCCGCACAGAATTCCGCAGATTTTCTGCAGATTTCTAGGCCATCATTAATTTTGTTAATTTACTTGAGTAAATATGTGTAATATCTATATTTATCAGTTTTTAAATTAATTACAGTATTATTTTTGACTAATGTGAAAATGTTAATCTGATTCATGTACAATGCAGTTGGTAAAGTAATATTTTTTGTCTTTTAGCAGAGATATTAAATGAGAGACTTGCTTTGTTCACCAAATAAAGCTAAGTGGATTTACATTTTTAACAATAAATTAAAGTTTAAAAGATATAAATTTTTATTTCACATTAAGGTTTATGTTATAATACTCCCAAAATAATTTCGCAGAAATCCGCAAATTTTTACAAAAATTCTCCGCAGAAATAGCAAAAAACTTCCGCAGATTCCGTCTGGCCCTAGCTATCCAAACCATAAATAAATGGAAAGCTTATCTATTGACATTTCAGATTGTAAATCTCTGTCTCCGAACATTGACACTGCTTATGTCGCCCAGGGTCACAAATAGCATAATAATATAACGTGTAATATAAATTTAAGTGTTTTTGGATATTGGACATCAGCCTTGTTAACATAAAAATACCAGTTAGTTCAGACTCTCAAAGCTCCAAAATGTCCATAAAAGCAAAACTAATAAATTCTGTATGAGTTTTGCACTTTATTCATATTCTTGTGAATTACAAACACAACGTGGTTCACCCGGGATGACTTTTGGCGAGAATTGCTCTTTTTAAAGGTTTAGAGAGATTGCTTTTGAAAGGACAGTGGCAGGTGTTTTTATCCCTTGTCGCTCGTTCCTAATTTGTTTTCTGTCCAGCTCATGAATCTGCACCGAGAAAAGTACTCATTACCAGTAGATACGGAGGACTGTTTCTTGACTTCATCTAAGGGGGGAGAAAAAAAGGAATATGAAGTGAGTTGATAGAGATGACTTTCAGCAGCTTCAAGTGAAGCAAATTTGAATGTTTTAGCTCCAAGCTGGGCAGTTTTTTTTTCATATGACCTTTCCACAGACTCATTTCTATGATTTATTTCCCCTATAATTGCTTCTTTTCATCTTATCAGCCATCGTAAGAAAAATATCATAAAAAAAGCACACTGACCATGAGGTGGAGTCTGTCAATAGCCATTAATGTTGCTGCATAAATGGGTAAATACGCAGTAGTTAAGAAGCACCATGAAAGCAGAGTGTATTTAACAGCTCAATCCGGTATCGACTCATGTAAAAATGTTCCTTTGATTTTTCACTTCATCTATCTATTTTCATTTCTTTTTCTTTTCTCGGCAGCCTTCATCCACCTTTTCGGTTTCAATAAATTGGATTAGCCTCGTCAATTGAAGTCACTTCATTTCACATATCCTCAATTTGAAAACTAATGGCAAGATGAGGGTTTCTCCGGCATGTCGAATTGATACAAGGCTCTTTTCTCCTTGCGTTGTGTTTGCCACACAGTCCTACGAGGCCGCTGTCGGCGCGTATCTCTGGCTTTTCATCTGCAGCGTCTCTAGAGACAACAATCTCTAATGTTGTTACTTCATCACCTTCAAGTAGAGCTGCAGCAATTAAGATGTGAGCGGTGATAGTGGGAAAACACAGATGCTGCGCCAGTGTTACCGCTGCATTACTCTCAGCCTCTGCACGCAACCGCAGTCGTCTCACATCAGAGATGATGACTATTGAATTGGACGTCTGCACACGTGCACAGCACTGATGGAGCAGCGTAGAGGCATTCCCGGAATTCATTATAAATGAGAACAAATATTTATGCAGTCCTTTGATTATTAGGATTTGCAAAGGTACATTCAGTGACCACAAGTGCATATGAAGTAATACACCACTTCAGGACATGCAGTTGAAGGCAGAACTATTATCTCCCGTCAATTATTAACCCCTCTGCATATTTTTTCCCCCCACTTTATGTTTCCAACTAATTTCTAATAACTGATTTCATTCATATTTTCCACGATGACAGTATGTATCATTTAGCTAGATATTTTTCAAGACACTAGTTTTCAGCTTAAACTGACATTTAAAGGCTTAACTAGCTAATTATTTGGCAAATATTTGAAAAAAAAATGTACAGAGGGTTAATAATTTTGACGTCAATTGTACACTGTAGTTTTTTTCACATTTGTGACCCTGAGGCATTCCATTTTGGAAAAAGTCATCATCAGTTACAATGTTGCATGGGTATATATTTTTTCAATAGCCAGTTTTGTTTCATTAAATTGTTTTTCTGTCTTTCTTTATTAAATATTTTCTTTTATAATAGTATTATTTTTACAAATTGCTGTGTTTTTATTCTCAATAGAAGTTTTTTTTTTCTTCACTTTCGCCAATTGATGAAGTTTTTTTTTTTTCTTGGCTGCTGTCGCCACTGGCTTGCATAGTTCGGGACTTGTAGAGATGTGCATCGATAGATTTGCTCTTCAGTGTTTGGACTCTCAGCAGTGAATATTAAAACACACTGAACTGAACTAAGGGCCTACTCACACTATGCCATCCGTACCGTGCCCAGGCCCGTTTCCCGGATCGTTTGAGAAGTGTGAGTGCACTGAATCAGGCTCAAGCACGGTCCACTTGGCCGGCCCTGGCCCGGTTGGAAGAGATGTGCCTGAGCCCGGTTCACTTGGGCTTTCACTTGAACTGAAAGCGAGACGTGAATTTTAAGGGGCTGTTTCATATGGATTTATTAATAATTCTTACTGTTGAGTGAACGCAAACTGCCGTAGTTTATTAAAGACGCAAACCCCACACTGCATGACAGCTGCGCGCCTTCAGCAGACCTCATTCCTGCAGCACTAGAGCTTTATGATTGTTTATGAGCGCCAAAAGTGGCGGATCTGTTCGGCGAAATATCTGACTGCGTGTCCCCACATCCCTAAGGACTGTTTGGCGAAATATTTGACGGCATACCAAATGACTGAAACGATATAACTAGAGAAATCTCCACTGTGCTGCTGAGTGAGAGAGTGCTTCTCTCTCCCCAGCAGCGATGACGTAAGCATGCCGAAGCCCATTCGTGGTGTGAGCGCGGGCCGTCGGTGGAGACGGGATGGGGGACAAGCGTGCTTTGGCCCGGTTCGAGGGAACTGTACCTAGTGTGAGTACGGCCTTATCTGAACTGAACTTAAACTCTGAAAACTGGACTGACACTGTTTCAATCCACTATAATCTTCTATGTGAAGCTGCTTTGACACAATCTACATTGTAAAAGTGCTACACATAAAGAGGAATTGAATTGAGTTAATTGAAATCCCAGAAAACAAATAAACATGTATATCTGTTTATAAGGTTGGCAGTAACTGTAGGCTTCATTATAATGCATTACAAAAGCAGAAAAATATTGTAACACCAAAATTCAAGCAATAACTGTAAATTTAATGTTAGAATTTTTTATTACAGAACATATTTGTAAAACAACAGGTATTTCACTTTATAATGAAAAAAATGGAAAAATCAATAAAAAATTTACAGACAATTACCTGTAAAATAATGTTTATTTTTTACAGTTCAGTAATGTATTTGAGATTGTCAAAAAATTTACAAAATGGCCTCTAGTAGGTTCTTGAAAACAAAACCTGCAGGGAGAGTAAGCCTCAGGTACATATTTCTCAGTTTTCAAAAATGTAACCATATAATTAATATTAATTCCACTCACAAATTATTGTTATTATTATTATTATTATATTTTAATTTTTTTAAAGACAAAATGTGTGGGAAATGGGTTAATTTTTTAAACATGATTGATTTTAAGATGTTTATTTTAGAATGCAGTGTTTTTGAAAAAGTTACCAGTGTCTGTTTGTATGTAGGTTTGAATACTTTAGCCAGTGTTTAAAGTTTTGTTTTGCACCTAAAATCCACTAATTCATGATAAAATTACCATAAAAAGTAGCTTTGAGATCAAAGCTTAATTTTAATAAGTCATATCATAATTGTTATTTGATTTTCCTTCGGCTCAGTCCATTATTTATAAGGGATATGTTTTATGCAGCGGATGCCCTTCCAGCCGCAACCCAGTACTAGGAAAAACCCACTTACATTCACACAAACACACACTCATACACTATGTCCAATTTAGTTTATTCAGTTCACCTATAGTCTTTGAACTGTGGGGGAAACCCACCCGAACACAGGTCATGAATTGTTGTAAGATTGATATTAGAAGTCATGGAAGCCAAAAGTGTGAGGAGAAGGTTTCATATTCTGAAACAAAGCTTGATCGTAGAACCATAAATATGCTTTTTTTCTGGAGTATTTGTGTCTGAAGATTGATGTAAAGGACAAAATTTAAGATTCTGACCCCAAATGTAAGAATTGACTCAGAGTTCAATGAACTGTGTCGGTGTATATAAGAGCTCTGTCACACTGGAATATTGGTTTTGTGCTATTAGAAGAAGACTTAACAAACAGACGCTTTCCACCACAGCATGGAGGTCTCGACCTGCGTGTGATGAACATTCCTCTGCATTTTATTATGTGCATTACAGCTTCATCCTCACCGCAAATGTCTGCTCTTGATGCCCGATAGTGGAATTATGGCGAGAAACAGCTGGTGCCTCATTCACATGCACTTTGCCAAGCTTTTGTGTGGTTTGTCCTCGGTCAGAAGAGACCGCCGCCATATGCAGGCCATTACTGTGTCAGTTTTTACTCTGCAAGATGCCCGAAACAGTCTGTGATGCCCTTGGATCTGAGAATCACATTTGATTCATGTCTTTTCAAAGCCTGTGTTCGCATTGTGTTCAGTTTGCCTTCCTTTGTGAACAGGCCACCGTGACAGTGAGCATGATGAATGAAATCCTTGACATTATCTGTAGCGCTAGTCTATTTTGTATGGAGTTTTGTGACAGCAGTGTTCTTGAATCAATGCTTTAACGTCTGTAAGTTGCTGAGACTTTTGTTTTCAGTATAATGATGTACTTCCAACTGAAATGTAATATAAAGTAGAGGGCGGGGCTTTCTTGTTAAACATCATTCCCTCATATCAAACTAACGGTAAGAGGAGTGTGGTTTAGAATATTGTGGCTGAAGCTGACAAATTGGCATCATTAGAGAAGGACCGCCACACCAAACAGAAGCAAACGCTCAGACTTTGATTGAAGACTATCAAAACAAATATTTGTTTCCCAGTAGATTGCTTCCACAGATGAATCATTAATTTAAAGAAAAATAATCTGTGCCAGCAAAATAAACATTGTACATTTTGATTTCACACTGGCCTTTCCTAAATGTACAGATACAGATGCTGTTTTATATTAGTTCAGATCATTAAAAAGACCAACAAATGAACTTTCTTTTTATTTCCAGACTTTATTTTGGTGGGTTTGAATTGGATATTGGTTGTCATTATGTGTGTGTGGCATTGCAAGAAGCTTCATGTTTTGTGACATGCTGTCATTTACTGTCCGTTCACACAAAAAGCAGTGAGAGTGCCAAAAATGATGGAAGTCATTCATTTTTAATGGGAGCCGGCAATGATAAGCATCGAACAGCGGCGCCGGTGTGGGCGTCAAGGAGAGTTTAAATCAAGTCTACTTTATAGTAATAAGCTGTGCTGTGGTTCGGCTGCAACCAGATGTTATGTAGACGTCCACTGCTTGAGAGGAGTCTAGAGAACACAGTTCTGTGAACTTTAGTTCTGATTACATTTGTTTTCAAGGGTTTGATTATTGCAGTCGCTGCATTTCCAATTATTTATGATGTTTCCTTACAGGGACATACATTAAAAAAGTTACTGGTGAGTTCAGGCCCGGACTGGCTAATCAAGAGGACTGGGAGAAATCTCATTGGGCTGGTCCGTTTTTTGCCCGCAAGGGCTGGTGTTCCTAGCTGCTTGCAATCTTAGTAGTGGCACTTTTTTCATTTATTTATTTATTTGACCATAACCTCACTTTTTTATTCATTATTTTTTCATACGACCCCAAACAGCGGCACTTTAGTAAATATAAGAATTCCAATAATTAATATTAGGCCTGCTCAGTGAAGATCAGATGATTCACTACATTAATAAATCTGACAAAACTTGATCAGAAATCTAAAAATGGGAGAAAAAGATCAAGCCATCAATAGAAAGTAATACTGTGGTTTAAAGAGTCTTGCATATAACAGTGCAATACTTATTTTTTATTGTGGGCCAGTGGTCAGCACGTTGAGTTCCAACCTAATTTTAATTTTTTTTTTGTTTTAGGACATATAATACTGTTTGGGTTTCTTATGTAGGTGTACATATTTTATTTTGATTTTTTAATGTGACCACTGTTACAAAGGACTGGATATCTATGAAGAATTTTGCACAGAATATATTCAGATATTGCTGGAAAGACATTGTGATGTTTTAGTGTTGGAGATTTAGCTGCCAGCCAGCCTAGTCAAGTTTGTTTTATTTATGTCTATCCCCCTCGGGGTTGTTTTTTGTTTCCTTTTTGTCTTATTTTATTATTATTAAACCCATTTGAGTTCCTGTCAACTAATGAACTAATATCCCTAATAAAGTGCAATTTAAAGGCCTAACTACGTTACTTAGGCAAATCATTAAGCAACGGTGATTGGATAGCCAATCAAATAAATAAACCTTTTAAGGAGTCTAGTAATATTGACCTTAGAAGTTTTTAATAATAATAAATAAATAAACTACTGTTGTTTATTTTATTTGGTAACTTTTTTTAGTAAACAAAAATTTGCCAGTAAAGATGTTTATTTTTTCCCCTTTTGTTTTGACTAAACTAATTAGGCTCCCAGTGATTGTCTGCATCACTTTCCAGAGTGAGAGTGTGTGTGTTATGATGTAGAAGAGCTCATTTTCTCTCATTTAGTGCGCTGTTATGTAAGTCTTGGCTCACGTAACTCATTTTCCCCTCAGAAGCATTGTTCAAGTGTGCTTTGGTGACGCTCCACTTACCCCTGCAATCCTATTACGCTTAAAACCTTTGTTTAGACTCCAAAAGCTTGAACTGAGATCTGAGTTAAATGCCAAGTTAAACAGTTTGCACTACTGAACTAGTTAATCTCATAAACGTCAAACTCGACTCATAAGCCACCAACAAAAGTTATTCTGAGTTAAATTTTGGATTGGTGCAGCAGCAGCAGCGACTGTTCCTCCTGAAATCACTGAGAAATGAACCTCTTTTGTTAATGAGTTTCCTTCGCTTTCATCCTCAAGAGACGATGATACAACTCAGATGCAAAGAAAGGATATTCATGTTCTCAAATTGGATGTATTCAATTTGAAAGGCTTAATTTTTGAAATAAATGAACAACTGATATCGTCTTCATTGTGTCAAGTTAACAAAGGGTTTTTCTACCTGATCAGTTGCTTTCAGTTTCCATCACTCTGCGCTAATTCACATCTTGAAGTATTGCGTGAGAAATGAGTGATGGAAATGCCAAATTTAGAATAAAAATCCCTTCATTTGCAAACAAAGTTTTTAATGCTATAGCTTGACGTGGTTTCGGACTGGTCCAGTTTGTAATTAATCTCTTTAAGCAGGTCGCACACCCGCCTCACCAGTTTCTTTTTTCATTTTTTCTTTTTGCCAACTGTAAAGGATGGACACCCGGTTACAGTCATAATAGATTCAGTCTATTTATAAAGCCTACAGACATTTTAACAACCTGTATATAAAGATGGATTCAGTCAATAAGAAGACTGTCAGCCAATTAAAAGTGTTTTTAATTTAAGGTAGGGGTTAGGGGTTAGGGTTAGTACAGCCCTTTTTGAAAATGAATGTATCCATTTGTCAGTGAATTTGGGCAATGTATTTTGGTGCATTTAAACAAAACAGATTTATTAAACAGATATATTTATTAAAAATATATTAAATATATATACAAATTTCAATTCAGTTTTTCTTTTTTACTTCTCTGGATTTTTCCTTTTTTTAAAATATATTTTTCATTTGACTTTGCTAGTTTTTGGACCGTTATCGTAAGTTATTTTGTTAGATAAGCTCCAGATTTGGCTGTTGAAGTTTTTTTTTTTTTTTTTTTTTTAAATCCAAAATTATGTCTAACAGTGCAGGGAAATATTTATCTGGAGAAAGTCTTATTTATTTTATTTTGGCTAGAATAAAAGCAGTTTTTAATTTCTTAAAAGCCATTTTAAGGTCAAAATTATTAGCCCCTTTAAGTTATATATTTTTCTCGATAGCCTACAAAACAAACCATCGATATATATAATAACTTGCTTAATTATTCCATCCTGTTTAATTAACCTAGTTAAGCCTTTAAATGTCTCTTTAAGCTGCATAGAAGAGTCCTGAAAAATATCTAGGAAAATATTATTTCAACTATATATGGTACACTCTAAAATGTTGGGTTGCTCTTTGGGTAAAATATGGACAAACTCTACACCCTAATAAACTATTTACATTTTTAAACAAGCAGCAGATATACTGGCAACTGGCAAAAATGGATAATGTTCACACATCCTGCAAAATTACTGTATTACGGTCCAGTGAGACTCTCTCTAATCATACGAGAACTTGTGTATTTTGTTTCTGCTTAGCAGGAGTGGCGGTCCAAAATGAGTTAAGCGTCATTTGAGCATCCAGAGGCTCTGGCTGTCAGACTGCGTCGACTTCAGGTTCCCTACGGTGCATTTGAATGTAGCCTGAAGTTGCAGTTCACTGAACCAGAGCTTGAGTTCTTCCAGAGCAACGACGTTTTGCATGAGCTTTCTGCATGACTGCCAATCTTGCAAATGTAGATACACGACTTCTGAATAGTTTTCTTTGGAAGTCATATAAAACCTCATCAAAGTAAACAGAAGTGTTATGCCCAAATGGGGGGGGGGGGGGGGGTGCAAGACTAGTATGCTTGCTCTTAAAGGGATAGTTCACCTAAATAAGAGGTTTTGAAAGTCAGTGGAGTATAATTGTTTTTTTTTTCTCCATTGACTCTCATTGTCATTTTTCAAAACATCATCTTTTGTGTTGCGCAAAAGAAAGAATGTCCAACGTTATATCTGTACCAGACATGAGCAGCACAGCATGTCAGTAATGAAAACAATATAAATCAGTGATTCTGTCGACACTGGGTGCCTGTTCTGTTTCAGAGGAACTCTGAGTACTCGTAGTACTTCTTACTTATAGGACAAATGATTTTGCAATGGTCGCTTTGGCGCATCCAACTTAGACAGCTTCCAGCTGCTGCCACGCGGCATGAGGTGACAACGGGCGCATCTGCTGCAGACACGCTGTAACAGGTTTGGAACAATATGAAGGTTAGTGAATGTTGACTGAATTTTAATTTTGGGGTGAACTGGAGCTTTATAAATGAGCATTATGGAAAATTTTAATGCAAATCAGCAAACTTAGTTTGGAACTAAGTTTAACTATAATTTTGTGGCCAACTCCTAAAGCTTACAATTAAGGTATACAGTCAGAATTCTGACTTTTTTTTTGATGATTGTTTTTATCACATTACATGTTAAGTGTTTATGTCTAACTATTCTGACTATTAACTGACTTCCTCTAGAATTCAAAAATCAGTTTTGTATCCAAAATGCTGTTTAATAACTTGACTTGTAACTTAGGATACTAACTGGCAACAAAAACACTAAAACGTAAGATATACTCACTGGCCACTTTATTAGGTACACCTATCCAACTGCTCGTTAACACAAATTTCTAACCAGCCAATCACATGGCAGCATGCCACTTCTGTCAGCTAAGAACATGGAACTGAGGCTACAATTTGCACAGGCTCACCAAATATGGACAATAGAAGCTTGGAAAAATGTTGTCTGGTCTGATGAGTCTCAATTTCTGCTGCAACATTCGGATATAGGGTCAGAATTTGGCATCAACAACATAAAAGAATGGATCCATCCTTTGTTGTATTAACGGTTCAGGCTGGTGGTGATGGTGTAACGGTGTGGGGGATATTTTCTTGGCACACTCTGAGCCCGTTAGTACCAATTGAGCATTGTGTCAGTGCCACAGCCTACCTGAGTATTGTTGCTGACCATGTTCATCCCTTTATGACCACAGTTTACCCATCTTTTGATTGCTACTTTTAGCAGGATAATGTGCCATGGTATAAAGCATGAATAATCTCAGACTGGTTTCTTGAAAATGACAATGAATTAACTGGACTGAAATGGCCTCCACAGTCACCATTCTCAATCCAATAGAGCACTTTTTGGGATGGGGTGGAATGGGAGATTCGCATCATGGAGATGTGGCCGACAAATCTGCAGCAACTGTGTGATGCTATCATGTCAATATGGACCAAGAAAGGAATATTTCCAGTATCTTGTTGAATCTAGGCCATGAAGGATTAAGGCAGTTTTGAAGACAAAACGGGATCCAACTCGGTACTAGTAAGGTGTACCCAATAAAGTGGCCAGTGGGTGTATATACTTGCATTTTTCAAATTAATATCAAAATTGTGTGGTTAAAAGTTGCAAAACAGTTTAAAGTTTTCATTCATTAAATGAATAAATGAATGACTTAGTTAATTAATTATTTAAAACACAAAAAATATTGTATTTATTTAAAAATGTAGTATAAATATACAATTTGGATACAATTTAAAATGTTCAGGGGGTTTGAAAAGTTCCAGGATTTAGGGGAAGAACACAAATGGTGAATGAGCAGCACAGGCTCATTCTGAAAATGTAGCATTATATAAAGTGCATTTCTGGAGATCCCAAATTATGTTGCCAGAAGTACGTATGGCTGCATTTCATCTTTAAATAAACGCTACAGGGCGGTAACGCCATAAGCTTTTTGCGCTTACCAGCTGACCGATTACTTCCACATGGGTGGCTTTCCTGCTGTTACCAGTTTGTCCAGGTAGCTTGCCATGTGTATGTTGGTGGACTTGAGACGCAGGTAGGAGTTGACTACAAGACAGAGTTCAAGTCAGGCAAAGAACAGTTCCAAAAAGCAGTTAAAACAAAAACAGAGATTAAAAAATAAAATAAACAAGTAAACAACAGGGTGAGAATGTGGTGAAATTTGAAAACGTGGTAAAAATCAGGCGAGGGCTTTTCTTTTTCTGGATTGGTTTTTAAATCTGTCAGTTGTGACAGGGAAGTGGGTGGGCGGGTCAGTCGATGCTTTTGAAAACACTATTATTTGTTTTTAGGTAAGGAGGAGGGTGGGTCAATCGATCCGCCATTCAGTCAGTTTGTCAACAGCGACCTCTGGTGGATTTACGTGAAAACAGCAGGCGCGAATTAAAGAAATGTGAGATCTCAAAAAACATACACAGCGGCCACTAGTGGATTCATGAAAACAAAAACTACAAGAAATGTAGCTCCTGGGATGTATTTGGCGCTCTCCAGAAATGTATATAGGGCTACGTTTTCAGAATGAGCCTGGGTTGGGTGATAGTAAGGCTTGTCTTTAGGTAATGAATTACAATGATATTAAAACGGATATTAAAAATACAGTGTTAAATAGTCTGGAAGCGCCGATTGTTTTTGAGAGTAAGTGGTCGAGTTTCTGGAATGCTGGAGAGGTGTATAATAAATTCTTGGATGTAAATTCCAATCAAAGTCCACAAGAGAAAGCCAATAGTTGTGGTTTCCCTTGGAAACTCACTCCAAGGGTTATCTGGAATCAATTTTCCTAAAACGATGTTGTTCAGAGATGATGTCATGGTGAAAACCTGCAGCTGGACTCTGGAGTTCAGAGAATTGTACCTTTTGGCTCTGGATCACATTTCCAAGCCTCACGTCAAAGCTCATTTTCATCCTTCCATTAAGTGTTACACATGGATTGGGTTAGCTGAAGAATTGGGAGATGCTGATAGAAAAAGAGGACAAAAGCCCACCAAATCAGCACCTGTTTTCCATCCCGCGCAGTTTGGTCTCCAAGCTTTCCTTTTGCAACTGGTTGGATTCAAGTGGGAAGTAATTATTGTGCCATTAGTCTAATGAAACGTCCGACTCTCCGGGGAATGTGTTCGTCCACTGGTGTTGATTTCCTTTGTAGCTCTGCAACGTAAACATCAAATCACTCAGCGTATGCTTTTGCTTTTATGATGTAACATTAATACCATTCCCATGGCACCACCTTATAAGACAACAATGGCTTGAGTTGGGTGAGAACCGATAGAATGTACGTATGAAGAAAAATCAAAGTGCTTTGGAGTAAACAAAGAGATATATTCTGCCTTTAATGAGTTCCATTTACTGCTGTTAAAATGTGCGTACTGCATATTTCCTCTCTTAGCAGAGTATCGTGCAGCCCCCAGACTGTCATTTCTATTGCTCTTTAAATAACAGATACACTCCATGTGCAAGTCCTTTCTCAGAGCCACGTAGCAGAGTTTGTCTGTGCACATATTTTTCTTACTTAGCACAGAGCATCAAAGGTAATTGCCTCTGAACTGCCTCGCAGTTTGTCTGCTTTTCTGTCATTTTGATTTGACGTATCTTTAATGTTTAGGATTGTGTCTATGTGCATATCCCACTGAGACGCGACTTCTCCAACAGTGGCAGGTTAGAGATGTTATGCTTCTTTCTTTTATTTAGAAGACGACTGTGGGGTAAAACAATAAAGATGCTCTGAGGTCAATGTGAAAATACTTCAGGTAAGGAATGAGTTTGTTTTTTATGTAGCCTGAAAGTCAGAATTAGAACAAGTGATAGTCCTAGAAGCATTAAAAAAGTGTAGTTTTATCATTCTGAGGGATTATTTGTAGAAGTAGGATTATTACAAGTAGTTTTTCTTCTAAAAGGAATAAATTCTGAATTGATGTAAATTAATAGTTCACCCCAAAATGAAAATTCACCATTTACTCACCCTTTACTAGTTTTGAAAAAAAAAAAAAACGAAATATATATATATATATATATATATATATATATATATATATATATATATATATATATATATATATATATATATATATATATACATACACACACACACACACATATATATATATATATATATATATATATATATATATATATATATATATATATATATATATATATATATATACATACAGTTCTGTCAGGTTCTCGAATCTGATTGGCTCTGGTAGCCATGGGATGTTAAGGTATATCAGAACTCGCACAGGCTCTTCACTTTTGTGTATTACTCCGCCCACATGAGTGGCAAGAAGAGGACTACAGTTTGACAAATATTACAGCTGTTGGACAACATAATTTCTTAGGTGCCAATGTAGTTGTTTAGATTACAACTGTGTTGTTTATTTATTAGGAAATTGCGTATTTTAAATAATTATATTTGAAGAGATACAGCATGTTGGCATCCATCAGCCTGTTATATTGAGCAGAGCAAAGACGGTGGACATTCTGCTACAAGATGGAGACAGAGACCACATACTAAGTCCTTAAAGTAGAAAAGCTCATCATAATTTTAACCTACTGCTGATCAAATCATTAAAAAACAGGTAAGTGACTAAGTTGATCTCTCTCTTTTGTATGTTGTAGTGTTGTATTTATACTATAGTCTGGTAGTATTTCTGGAAGTGTTTCTGGTAGTGTTTACTTTGCTTTGGATTTTTCGGGGTTAATTATTATGATATCTCGATTCCAACAGAGAAATACTGGGAAATCTCTGTAGACTGATGGCATTTTATTATAGTCAGCTTTATAATCTTAAAAATGTGAGATGAATCAGCTGTTTTGTCATCACTTGAGATATTATGCTAGAGAATCATTCAAATACTAGCTCTAAAGTTGGTGAAGTCGCAACGGTTTCTGCTGTTCTGACGTCAGCTGCAGATGTGAATGAATGGGACAAGTATGACTTTTTCGTCATACAAAAGGATTTTTACACTTTCCGTGTTTGATTTTCTCTTAGTATACACAATTTTGCCGTCGAACTGTTGTATAAATGCAGTGTCACACTCCTGATGCAATATGGCTGTATATCATCACTGGCGGGACACTAAGGCACTCAGCCTCCTACCTCGTGCCGACACTCGCCTCCCACCAGTGCCAAGATACAGCCATATCTCAGTGCTACGTGTGTGATATTGCTCATATATATAATTATTTTATTTGTATTCATTTTTTTAAATGTTGGAAAATGTAATTAACTTTCATATTTTTATTTTCCTACTATGGAACTCTATGGTTATTAGATTCCAACAGTCTTCAAAATATCTTCTTCTGTGTTCAAAAGTTTAAAACCACTTCATGATGAGTTAACAGTTTTTTTCATAGTAGTAATATAGTACATTTTAAAAATAATTAAAATATTAAAGTAATTTTTGCGTGAACTACTCCTTTAGTAAGAAAAATACACTGATATTTTTGTAATTTTTTGTATAATTGTATAAATATACATAAATGAATAAAATGATATCAGTATAGGTAATAAACATAGAAAAATAATATATATATATATATATATATATATATATATATATATATATATATATATATATATATATATATAATTTTTTTAATAATAATTTAAAAAAATCATATAAAACTAACCAATTAACTAACGTACGTTCATATCAATATTCAGCACACTTGCACATTGCATGACTTTATATACATTTTAAAGTATGTTCATTGAATTAAGTTTACCAGCTATTAAATATGGTTTTGTTGTTTAAAAAATCTTGTTGTTGAGCCATGTACGCAAGCTTTTAAGCATTTAAGCACAGAAGCTATGATTATGTTGGAAAAAGAGGTTGAGAAATCATGCTGTCGTCATTGTTGTAAATTGATCTTGGGAGCTCTTTTTATGGGCTCTTTCATGAGCTCCCTCTTCATTACAGGTTGCAATTTAGCCTTTACTGGTCTGTAGTCCTTAAAACTGGCAATTGCATGTAGTTTTATAAGAGGTCAGTGGAAGTGCTTTGTATGTGACCCAGTCATTGTGCTTCTAACTTCTAAAGGCAGCGACTCTTGTCTTCAATCTCAGACTAATTTCTACTGACAGAGCACATCTAACGCTAACAATATTTCACTAACTGTCCCTTAAAGCATGCAATTTAAATGTTGGATCTTAAGAATCAAGAGGACATAAACAAAAAAAAGAAAAAGAAAAAACAAACAAACATGAGGGCTTCTTCCTCTATAAAAACCTGTACACATGAACTTTTATGAACCTGGGTGCACCAGCTGTTTGTAAGTTACTACAAAAATGGTCCACACTAGAGCCTTCGTGAATACAAGCCAATATGTAACCAAATTTGTACTTAAACCTTTTTTTTTTAAGGCAGAACGTAGTTAGAATTGTCAGAAGCTTTTGAATTAAAAATAAACAGCCTGAAATGCACATGATTTGAACTTGAAGAAGTTATCGAAGTCAAAACCATAAACTTGGAAGAGACTCATGGAAGAGAAGATGAACCGGAAGTAAATCATGAGGATATTTTCATTTTAATGTGTGGATACAAACATAAGCTGCATCCCAAACTCGCATACTTGCACTACCGGACAAAAGTCTTGTCTCCTATCTAAGTTTTAAGAGCAACAAATATTAACTTGACTACTAGTTGATCATTTGGTATCAGAAGTGGCTTAAATGAAAGGCAAAGGCCATTAGATTTTGCTTATTTTACCAAAATAAAATAAGATCATCCCTTGATTTTATTTATTTTATTATTTAAATAATCTATATTTAAGTATAGAATATCAAGTCATGGTGCAGTGGAAAAAGAACAACTTGGTAACAACGTAAAAATTAGTTGCGCTAATCTGATAATAGCAACAAATCGCACCAAACACATAATAGGTATGACAGGGTTTATACACTCACAGATGAGTATATAAGTGCATAGTGTGTTCATATATTGTATAGTACATGGGGGGAGAAAAAAAATTGATTTATAGATGTATCATACGTTTTTTTTCTCTCTCTAGCAATACTGAATCAATTCTCTAAAGTTCAGAATTGATTCTGCATTTAAATTAGATTTAGTTGACACTACAGTATTATTCTTTATATTTTTAAAGCATCTTCTGTTTTAATTGTACTGACATGCGGCTGTGGTGATAAAGTAACGATGGTAAAATCGCTGTAATTCATTACAAACATGCTCTGTTTTAAAAACTTTTAAACTTGTAAAACTCATTCTTGATCACATTTGATGATGATTGATGATCACAGAGAGCTGAACAGATCTTTTAATCCCAGTTGCTTTACGCATGTCCTGTCTTGTTAACATGATTATACAGGTTACTACGTCAATTATTTTGGTAGGTGGGGAAACCACACTCCTACATCACGTTGCAGTGGGACTCAAAATGGGAGAGATTTGAATCCTATTTTAGCCTCAGAAAGTTTAAAAAAGACACTTAGAGCGTACTCACACTATGCTATCCGAACCGTGCCCAGGTCCATTTCCTGGATTGTTTGAGATGTGTAAGTGCTATGAATCAGGCTCAGGCACGGTTCACTTGGCCGGCCCTGGCATGGATGGAGGAGGTGAGCCTTAGTGCGGTTCACCTGGGCTTTGGGACGGTACGCTTGTAGTGTGAGTGCAAAGCCCGCCTAAGCCCAAAACGCAAGATGAAACATGACTTTTAAGGGACTGTTTGATATGGATTTATTAATCATTTTTACTGTTCAATGAGCGAAAACTGTCGTAGATTATCAAAGACGCAAACCCCTCTCTGCACATCAGCTGCACCTTTAGCAAACCTCATATTACCTGCAACACGTTTACTTTATGGTTGCTTATGAGCATCAAAATTAGCTAATCTGTTCTGCGAAATATTTTAATGCATGTCACCGCATCCCAAACGGCTAAAACAATATAACTAAAGAAATCTCCTCTGTGCTGAGCTAGAGTGCTTACTGAACAGCGCATCATTGATGACGTTAGCATGCCCAGGCCCGAATGTAATGTGAGCGCGGGCTGTCGGGGGAGACGGAAGGGGAGGCAAGCGTGCTTCGATCCGGTTCAAGGCAACTGTACATAGTGTGAGTATGCCCTTATTGTCCTTTTATCACCCCAATAAGACAGTAAATACACTATCCCTACACACAATTCTGTCCAAACAGCTCCCAGAAGATGATATTCCTCATAGGTGTGCTTTAATGAAGTTACAAATAGATCAATTGCATGTACCTGAATGCTTTTAAAGTCCTCACACAGTCACAGGCCTCAAAAACAAATGCAAACTTCAATAAAGACTCAACACTGCATATCCTGCGACGTGACTATTGCACATGATCAATTTGCAATATCGACGCTGAAACTATATATTGTGCAGTCCTAGTTTCAATATCATCAATGTAATCTAATTTTGCTGAGATCTATTTTGTTCTATCGTTAGAACATAGAGTTTAAACTTCAATGTTCAACCTTCAAATTTCAATGGTGCAACACAAAAACATGTAGTAGTCTGTAAGTGGTAACTTAGCAAGTTATAACTAATTTTAAGTTACGCACTGCTGGTGCAAGCGGCTCCTGGATATTGCAGAGCACTAGTTGGAGTCTCAAGGCTGTAATGGAGTGGTCGAGTGGAGAGGGAATTGGAAAGAAAGAAGATTAGCATGAAGGACATCTTGCTGGAAGATTCAGGAGAAAAGTCCAGATGGAAAACGACAGCCTGTCCTGTCCATTGTGCACTGAAGTACGCCCAGCTCTTCACGAACAGGAGGTAAATCCTTGACTTTGACTGGCCTCATATGCTCCTCCAGACTACGACTGGCCACATACGCCGCTCATTACGTGTTCTTCATGCTCACGAGCGAAGATAAGCGTATGCAAATTACCCTGAGAGATGCAACCTAATTTTTAAAACTGGCAATGCGTAAGAAGACATGGTTCTGCTCTGAGGGAATCACTGCGATAGACTGCTCAATGCGTATGCTTGAGTCTTTATTTGGAAAAGACTTGATATGAAGCCCCTGTAATCTATTTTTGATGAGCTTCCTCTGATGGTGTCGCCCTTCCAACGCTAGCAAGCGAAATTCTCCCTGAGAAGTCTCTGGATAGCAGCTGGGTGGACTGACACGTTTCAGAGCCAATTATTGAATAAGTTAACTCTACAAGAATAATTAAATGCAGTCGGAATGAGTAAATTGAGCGCCATTCACTCTTGAGGCATTTTAGTGGGCTTATGATGGGGGCCCGTAGCTGCTGTTCTTCAGAGAGTTTCCCAGCAGGCCTCTGGTGCACAGGCGGCACTGATGTAGCGAGACGTTTAAACGTATTTGATATTCTTACTTCAAAAGCTTCAGATGTGTACAGTATTAGAGCTGTGAGATTCCGCTTTCTGCTACTGAATCGGAGTTTCAGGTGCTGTACTAGCTTTGTTTGCTATGGTAAATAAGTCATTCGTCCGGTTGTGAAAACAAACAGAAATTGTGTTTGGAGTAATGGACTTACAGCTGAGGTCTGGGCTTGAGGGTGAATGTTGAAATGTGGGTTTTAAAAAAGACATGGTGCATAATAAATGTATCATTTTAAAAGGATAGTTCACTAAAAATAAAATGTACTCACTGTTTACTTACTATTTAGTGTTATACATCTTTAGGGGATTCTTTATCCTGTTTAACACTGTAGATGACATTTTGAAGAAAGCTGAAAACCTGTAATCATTGACTTCTATAGTAGAAAAAAAATACTATTAAAGTCAATGGTTACAGGTTTCCAACACTTTTCAAAATATCTTCTTTTGTGTTTAACAGAAGTGTCACAGTGGCACAGTGGGTAGCACAATCACCTCACAGCAAGAAGGTTGCTGGTTTGAGCCCCGGCTGTGTCAGTAGGCATTTCTGTGTGGAGTTTGCATGTTCTCCCTGTGTTGGCATGGGTTTCTTCCGGGTGCTCCGGTTTTCCCCACAGTCCAAAGACTGGTGCTATAGGTAAATTGTAATAAACTAAGATGGTAGCAGCATATATAAGTACACCCGTTACAAAGCTCTCTTTTAAATTCATATATTTAATAGTAAGCTCTGCAATATTATATTTGTGCATATACATTAGATTAGTCAGTACTGAAGCCAAATCTGGAGCTTTTCTAACAAAATAACTTAATAACGGGTAAGAAATTAGTACTGTATAGCCAAATGTATATGTTATGTAAAAATATTAAATACAAATTTTAAAAAGATCAAGAGAAGCAAAAAAATAAAATAAAAAATTAGTTAAAATTTTGTAGGCTATAATTTTTTTTTTTTTTGCAATATTTTACTTAATTTTAATTGTATTTTTTAATTTCCAAATATGTTTGGTGACTATATATTCATTGCCTATATTCACTGAGAAATGCATAGATCAAAATATTAATTTTCAAAATGGGGTGTTCTCGGTTATGCTGAGCACTGTAAGTACACTCCAATACAACAAAAAAAGTATTTATTTTTTTAAAGATAATATGTATTATAATCCAGTATATTCATGTTTTTATTATATTTTTAATTAAATACAGCTGAAGACAACATTTTTACCCCTGAATTTGTGAAACTATTTAATTCAATTCATCTTTATTTGTATAGCGATTTTACAATGTAGATTGTGTCAAAGCAGCTTCACACAGAAGATTATTGTAAACTGAAACTGTGTAGTTCAGATTTGGCTGTAACAGGTTCCACAGTAAAGCGTTACTGTATTTTAAGCGCACTTTACTGTATTCATGAGCATGCACTTTTAAATTGCCAGAGAACGTGAGCGGAAAAAGCTGTTGATAAGATTGGCTGTGAAATGCAGGACAGTCTCTAAAGATCTTTCAACTGCTTTTAACTCGATCAGTAACTTGTTCAAGCACTTGAACAAAGTCTACAAAGTCTTGCCAAGGATGTTTTAAAAGTAACTTCAAAGTAAAGTACTTAGTAACTACTTAGTACTTACTGTTTACTTTTCACATGAAGTAGTTAGTAATGTAATTAAATTACAATTGTCCAGTAGTAGTCAGTAATTTGTAATTAATTACTTTTTTTTAAGTAACTTACCCAACTCTGTTGTAATTAATATCTCTCAAGTGTTGTTTAATAAAGTAGTTTTTCACGGTAATTTCTTTTGTAAAATTTTTTTTTTTCTTTTAGAGAAAGCCATATTTCTTTCAGATTGGCTGAAATTTGTTTTTTAGAAAAGTTTAAAACATGGTCTGCTATGGTCTGTATTAGCCCCCTTAACAAGTTATATTTTTTCTTGGCTCCTAAACAAACCACTGTTGTTCAATGGCTGGCCTATTAACCCAGCATGCTAAATCAGTTAAACGTTTGAATTGCTTTTTAAGCTGAGTACTATCAATAGCAATATCCTTAAATAAAATATTTTGTCAGATGGCAAAGACAAAATACATTAGTTATTAGGAATTAGTTATTATAACTATTATGTTTAAGAAATGTTGAAAATGGTCTCTTCTGTAGGTTAAACAGCACTTATATAAAATATATGAAAAATAGTTAATAGTTACTTTTGACGTCCTTCAGCTGTCAATGCAGCTTTTGTAGGTATAAGGGACGTTAATCAGCCTGTTGAATGGTAGTGCATGCCACAGATGTTGTCAATAAAGCTCAACTTATGGACTTCCTTTAACCTCATTCAGATTTCGACAGGGCTGGTGGTATTCGGTATGAATACAAATAAATGCAGCAAGTCATTATTTTCAGACCGTCAGAAATAATTTACAGAGGAGCTCAGAAATGAGATGGGAATCTATTAGGGGGATACCATGAGGGATTAAATTTTTTCTTGATCTTTAAAGATAAAAAGAGTTTATTGTTCTTTGAAACGTACTGAAACTTCAGACCTCAGAACTGTGTCCGCTATGAAGAAAAGTGACGATGCTGTTTTGTTATCAGATACTTTGCTCGCTGACTCCTATGGTAAAAATATAGGATATGGTTTCAGAAACAGAGCCATTTTTGCACATGAATATTATGCGTTCATTACCTGACAACTAAAATAACATCTCTATACACATTTAAAAGTGTTCCAACTTAGCTGGTATGCATAATGCATAATTTAACAGTTTTTTTATGTTTATTAGATAATTTGTTAGTTTTTGTCATTTTTGCAGATTGTTTGACAAAGTTCTGATGTACAGTATACGCAAACCTTTCCTGTTATAACTTTTTTGCAATCATAAAATATCCATTTTAGTATACCCTTGTCCAACACAGGCTCATTCTGAAAACGTGCCCCCATTTACATTTCTGGAGATCGCAAATTATGTAGCCAGAGGTACATATGGCTGCATTTTGTCTTTAAAACGAACGCTACGGGGCGGTATGACGCTGTTCCTTTTTACACTCACCAGCTACATTTATCTTCATGTGGATGGCTTTTCTGCTGTTAACAGTTTGTCCAGTGGCTCGTCACCCCTGGGTACGTTTTCAGAATGAGCCTGTGTTGTTTAAAACGCTATACAAGTAATATGAATTGAATGCCGCATGTTTCAACAGCCTGAGGGCCAGGATTGGGCTATTATTTGGCCTCAGCCTGAAAAAATCACATCATGATTAGGCAGTTTTGCTACACTTAAAACAAGTAATCATTGCACTTTACAACTAACCACTAAATAGTAAATAGTGTGTACATTTTAATTGTTGTGTGAACTGTGAAAAGACACTATACTGCAGGGGTGGCCAACCCTGTTTCTGGAGAGCCACCTTCCTGCAGATTTCAGTTGCAACCCATATCAAACACACCTGCCTGTAATTATCAGGTGGTGTTCAGGTCCTAATTAATTGGTTCAGGTGTGTTTGATATGGGTAGCAACTGAAATCTGCAGGAAAGTGGCTCTCCAGGAACAGCATTGGCCAGCCCTGATATACTGTATAACTGCAGGTTAACTAGGTTTATATACTGCCAACCCTTTACACAACTTCTTAACTTGTTTTTGGATTTTGGCTGTAATGCAATAACATGCACCTTTTGTGAAGCTGCTTTGGAAGGATAATTATTATGAAAAGCACTAAACAGGTAAACTTGAATTGAATTGAATTGAATGCCCCATGTTTTCTCAGCCTGAGGGCCAGGATTGGACTAGGATTTGGCCCCGGTCCCAGCCTGAAGGAATCACAGCAGGATTAAGCAGTTGTGCCACACCTGACACAAGTGATCATTGCAGTCACCGTGGGACTGCAGCTCAGATGGCGATGACAAACAACCAATACCCGAGCAGTAATTCAATCAGCGCTCCACTGGCATGCGAAGGAGCTCTCTGCGAGATAACATCCTAAAATAAAGACGTTTAAGGAGAAACAAAGAGGGCTGAAGGACTCTGGAAGATTCAGTAGAGGTCAAGGGAACAGAGATAAAGATAGCCATAGAGAGCGAAGGGGATGAAAGAGGATCGGGTTTGAGACAGAACAGGCAGTTCACATTCCAGCGTGTGTTTTGATGTGCAGAAGAATCGCGTTAGAGCACAGAGCGGTCCTGGGATTGGAGGTACGCAAATCTGCACGCTGGAGTTCATTAGTGCAATGTGTCTAACATCTTTCATTTGGACTCTCTTAAGTAGGTTTTTTATTGTCTCACGAGCGCGTTTGATTTACGAGCTGGTTGCAGGCGGCCAGCCACGTTGAGTGAAATATTTGTGTCCCGGCTGTAGAGATTCCCAGCGTGTGATGCGTCCAAGAGCGTGAAGACGGCAGAGAATGAATCCACAAATTGGGAAAATGTGAACTTCCCCCAGTGGAATCTTTGTAGTGCTTGTCAACCTGATCTAATGCCCGGAGAGAAAGCCATAAAATATTGTTTAATTCTGAACGGTGTGAAATTGGGAAGCCGAAAGGTTTTCCCTGTGTGTTCCGGACGTGAGACATGTCAAATATCAGATCACCGCCGATTTGCCTGGTTTGCAGACTCACAGGGCAGCTTGAGTTTTAGTTCAACTCACTTTGCCTTTTCTTATAATGAGAACCACCCCAGACTCTGTAAATACAGAACATGAATTCATAAATCTGGAAAACATGTAAGATTACAAATAATAGCTAGTAGGTGACAATTACATTTATTATTATTATTATTATTATTATTATTATTATTATTATTATTATTAATAATGTTATTCATATATAATTATTATTATTACTGCTACTGAATAATAATAATAATAATAATAATAATAATAACAATAATAATTGATAAATAATAATGTTATTATCCTTATTAAATTATTCTTACTACATAATTGTAATACTAATAATAATAGTAATGTTGTTGTTGTTATTAATATTTTTTTATTATTATTAGTTGTAGTAGTAGTAGTAGAAGTAGTGTTGTTGTTGTTGTTGTTGTTGTTGTTGTTGTTGTTATTATTATTAAAATAAGTTATAACTAGTAGGTGGCCTTGGAATGTTTAAATAATATCTTAATATTTATCATTTATTATTTAATTTATCTATTATTATTATTATTATTTCTTATTATTATTATTATTATTATTATTATTATTACTATAAGTAGTAATATATATAATATATATAATATTAATATAACTAATAATGATATTAATATACAATTATTAATAATACTACTACAAAATAATATTTATTATAAAAATGATAATAATAACAACAACAATAACAATAATAATAATAATGATAATAACAATAATGAATGATAAATAATATTGCTATTAATATATAATTATTATCACTGCTACTTAATATATAATAATAATAATATTATTATTATTATTATTATTATTATTATTATTATTATTATTATTATTATGTTTATTCTTATACTTATTATTTTATAACAACTGCACTGAACTATTCTCTGCAATTTATTAAGTAACATATGGAATAGGTTTTGAATGTAGAATCTGAATGACTGCACTCCCAGAAGAAAATGTCATTGTTCAGAGGTTCCTCTTTGTCTCAGGTGTTCCTTCTAAATTGCTTTAGGCAAATGAAAAAACACACACAAACAAATTAGACGGTTGTTGGAGTACGTAAAATGTATAAAATCGGTGTGGATGGCATAGCTCTGATCTTTGGGTCTTGAATGAATTCAAGGAGATGTTTTATTTGTACGTTTACGTTTACATTAAGTCATTTAGCAGAAGCTTTTATAAAGTTATGTATTACTGACATTTTCTATTGACAGTGTTTCAGTATTGACAGAGCTTGGAGAATCAGTTTTAGACTTTTGTGGTATATAGAATTGTTGAACTCTACTCTGAAATGCTCATTCCTAGAGGTTTTTTATTGATCAAAAAAGAGAATATAGTGCAGATAATGAATGCATATCATTTGTGATTTTTTAAAATTTTTTTATTTTTCAATACCACATCTGTTCTGGCTAAATATACTAGGTGCATTAAAGATCAAGTAAATTTAGCTGTACTTTGAATGCATTGTGTTTTGAAACTTTATAAGCCTAGTCATTGTTTGCTCATCCTCATATCATTGCAAACTCATTTGTGGGTATGGAACAGATACGTCATAAGGGTCAAACTTTTAAAATTGCGATTTATGCATTTAAGAATTTTTTGGTTAAAAAAATCTGATGGTTAAAAAAATAAAAAATTAAGAAAAACCTTTTAAAGGTGTCCAAATTATGCTCCAGTATTGACCTTATTCTAAACTGCGGAAGTGCGCCTGTTTTCTTAATTGTGTTAGAACTTCCGATTTAGTCGCCTATGGGAGAAATGACTAGGGATAATAAACAGCAGAAAACGGTCAAACTACTTGCTTTACAAACAATTATTTGCATTACTATACAGACCAAATAGAATAATTTAATAAGAAAATATCAGTTTGCAACATCAAGCAGCGTAGCGTTTTTAACGTCTAAAACTGAATGGAAGTGAATGAGACTGGAAGTCTTGAGCCAAAAAGATTCAAATGGCTGCACCCGCTTGTCGGCAAAGGATAAGGTGAATAGCATATTTTTAATAATTAGGGCTGCATGATACTGGGAAAATATGTGATGTGAGATGATTAGTGCTGCTATAACATTATTTCTAAACCAACTTTTTAAAAATGCTTTTTAATCAGCGATTTAAAAAATACATAAATCATTTATTTATTTAATTATCATGCTAAAATAAACAGGTAAACATATATATATATATATATTTTTCTGAGTTAATTAAACCTTTAAAAAAAAACATCAGTGGAAATTGCAACATTCTGAAAAAGTAGCCCTATACATTTCTGCAGATTGCGAATTATTGCCATTATGATACCCATGCAGCTTAAGACTAATTATTAGTCCATAATAATGTAGTAAACAGTAGCATTGTGGTCCAGGGTCACATTTGCTAATGCCTCTTTTTCTGGGGATCTGCATCACTTTTCCGTATAATACATAGGTTCATTCATTCATTTTCTTGTCGGCTTAGCCCCTTTATTAATCCGGGGTCGCCACAGCAGAATGAACCGCCAACTTATGCAGCAAGTTTTTACGCAGCGGATGCCCTTCCAGCCACAACCCATCTCTGGGAAACTTCCACACACACTCATACACTACGGACAATTTAGCTTACCCAATTCACCTGTACCGCATGTCTTTGGACTGTGGGGGAAACCGGAGCACCCGGAGGAAACCCACACGAAGGCAGGGAGAACATGCAAACTCCACACAGAAACGCCAACTGAGGAGAGGTTCGAATCAGCGACCTTCTTGCTGTGAGGCGACAGCACTACCTACTGCGCCACTGCCTCGCTCTACATAGGTTCAAAAATAGCAAATGATGACAGAGTTTTTCTTTTTGGGTGAACTTCCCCTTTAATTTTTCTGTCAGCTCAAAAAAAGAATTATCTAAAAATTTCCGGCTTTGTCCTTGTGTGCTTGTCTTGCATCTGCCACCCACAGCCCACCTTTTCTCGTCTATTAACGTGTGCAGTGTGCCATTCTCTCAAGGTTCAATGCGCTCTGTAGCTGATTTAACACTAATGTTCCTGTGCCTGACTCAATCCCACCTTTACAGCTTTAGCAAACTGGAGATCTCCACAAACCCGTCCTCATCCAGATTCATTAGCACACCAATGCCACAGGCTCTATTGTTTGTGTTTTTCACCACACACACACTTTAAACATGGTCGTATAAAGGCCTGGCACCCTCCAGTCTGCTTAATGATATCTTAATGAAACACAGACACACTGTATGGCTCTTACGGCTGTGTGTTATGTTTGATGAGGAATGAGGTATTTATTTTTTATTTATTTTTCTGTTTTGAATGCTGCATGCCTGAACTGTCTCTGTTCCCGATTAGCCTTTATTAATTAAATGTTTGAAAACAAAACAAACAGTTTGAGTTATTAACTACTTTGTTTACTGCAGCTTTTCATGTGTGAAAGTAGTTTATGAGCAGAGTATCTCCCTTTGCTGAAAACACAGTTTTGTGCTTTCAAGTTTCTGTGTTTGTTTGTGCATGTGCATTTTCTATGTACACAGTGCATCCGGAAACTATTCATACTGTAGCGCTTCACTTTTTCCACATTTTGTTTTTTGTTACAGCCTTATTCCAAAATGGATTAAGTTTATTTATTTCCTCAAAATTCTACACACAATACCCCATAATGACAATGTATTTTTTTTTTTATTGTTGCAAATTTATTAAAAATAAATAAGCTGAAAAATCACATGTACAGAAGTATTCACAGCCTTTGATGTGAAGCTCTAAATTGAGCTCAGGTACATTCTGTTTCCACTGATCATTCTTGAGATGTAAGCAGCTTAATTGGAGTTCACCTGTGGTAAATTCAGTTGATTGGACATGATTTAAAAAGGCATATACCTGTCTATATAAGGTCCCAGGGTTGACAGTGCATGTCAAGGCACAAACCAAGCATGAAGACAAAGGAGTTGTCTGTAGACCAGAGACAGGATTGTCTTGAGGCACAAGGCTGAGGAAGGTTACAGAAAAATCTCTGCTGCTCTGAAAGTTCCAATGAGCACAGTGGCCTCCATTATCCGTAAGTGGAAGATGTTTGCAACCACCAGGCCTCTTTCTAGAGCTGGCCAGCCATCTAAGCTAAGTGATAGGGGGAGAAGGGCTTTAGTCAGGCAGGTGATCAATAAGCCGATGGTCACTCTATCTGAGCTCCACCTTTCTTCTGTGGAGAGAATAAGGACATCAGTGTCCTTGAGTGGCACAGCCTGAGCCCAGACCTAAATCCTATTGTACATCTCAGGAGAGATCTGAAAATGGCTGTACAGCGTCGCTTCCCATCCAACCTGATAGAGCTTGAGAGGTACTGCAAAGAGGAATGGGCAAAAATTCCCAAAGATAGGTGTGCCATGTGGCATCATATTTAAAAAGGCTTGAGGCTGTAATTGCTGCCAAAGGTGCATCAACAAAGTATTGAGCAAAGGCTGTGAATACTTCTGTACATGTGATTCATCAGTTTTTTATTTTTACTAAATTTGCGACAATTAAAAAAAAAAAAAAATTCACATTGACATTATGGGGTATTGTGTGTAGAATGTTGAGGATATAAATGAATTTAATCCATATTGGAATAAGGCTGTAACATAAAAGAATGTGGAAAAAGTGAAGCGCTATGAATACGCGTGCACTATATGGTGCAGGTATTGTTTTCACAATGAATATTCTATGAGAACAATTGCAAAGAAATTAAGTCACTTCATGCACTCAGCTTTAATGTGCCAATGGAGTATGAAATGAAGCAAATGATCTATTGATAAAGCTCGAGTAAAAGAACAGACATAATTGCTCAGCCTGAAATGAAACGCCAAGAAATGGATATGGGATAAGGTCAGCGAATGATCAATCACTTTTTTTTTTTACTTATTTATGTTGAATCCCTCATTTTAAGCTGCTTTGGATACAAAATGTTGGCTAAATTAATACATTTAAAAATATACACTACTGGTCACACGTTTGAGGTCAGTTTTTTTTTCTTTTTTTTTAATAACATTATTCTGTTTATCAAGGTGACATTTATTAAATGTAAAACAATGTTAAATTGTTGAATATTTATTACAAATTTATTTGTTACTTATTGTATGTAGTTTTAAATGAAATTACTACTCCAGTCATTATTGCATAATTTTATTATTATTATTATATTATTATATATTATTAATATAATAACAATAATAATACTTATATTATTAGGCATTGATGACTATTATTATTATTATTTATTTATTTTAATAATAATAATAGTAATAATAATAATAATAATAATAATATTAATAATAATAATAACAATTGATATTAGAGTGATTTCTGAAGGATCGTGTGACTTTGAGGACTGGAGTAATGAAGCTGAAAATCCATCTTTAAAATTGCTGGAATAAATGATTAAATTAAACTCTGAACTACTTTTGAATAGTTATTTTATTGTCAATAACATTTCACAATTTTACAATCTGTACTGTATTTTTGATTAAATAAATGTGGCCTTGGTGAGCAGAATAAACTTATTTTAAAACATTTAAAAATCTTACTGACCATTTTTGACCGGTAGTATAAATGTGTAAACTGCACTCTATAATACTAATTTCACTGAATATACGTATAAATATTTAAAATATTTGCCATTTTGTGTCATTATCATGAACTTTATAATCTTTTAATTTGCATTCAAATAGTCTTCACCCTGCTGTGAAAGCTTGTGCACTGGATTTGTGCATTGCTTGCACATCTTTAAAACAACAATTTGAATAATCTCTTATAGCAGATGTTATAGCAGATTTGATACCAATAGTCAAGTCACGTCATCTTTATTTCCATCGCGCCTTTACATTGTAGATTATGTCAAAGCAGCTTAACATAGACTAAAAAAAAGTATGAAAAGCAGAGAAGCCAGGCTCACTCAGGAGACCCAGTTCTCCTCTGGCCAAACATAAATGGTTATAAAAGCTGCAGTCTAAAAGACATTGAGGGGGCTTGAGTAAGATGAGCATATGCCATGGAGAAGTTGCAGGTTAAGTCACTGGGCGGGTGTTCAGACTAGCCGAAGGGATCTATGCAGAGATTTGGGTCTTTCCATTAATCAGTCTTGTACTCTTGACTCATGAATGACAACAAGAACCACCTGCTTTGGATACAGGCTGGATCCAAGATTGTGTGAACCTTGTGATAAAGAGAAACAGAGAAAGCATTTTTTCCTTTCTAAGATGCTACTTTTCTATTGTTTTTCAATGCAATCACATGCTTGACGGTAGGGCTGAGCAATTAATCGAAAAGTAATCGAAATCGATATTTAGAACCCATGATTGATCACGTTTTTCTAGGTCAATTTTTTTCAATTACTTTCCCTAACATGCATGGAGTCATGTAACCCTACTCTGTTAAGGCTACTCTATACTTAATATAAAATTTTGTAAATTATTATTTACAATAAAATATTTGTTTACAAAAGATTCAAGTAATGCACTGTTTAAAATATTATTTACAGGATATGCAGGAGTTATTTTATTTAGAAGACATACTGCTTATTTTCCACTTTTTATTTTAATATTAAAAATTTCACATAGTTTTGTTTTCAAATGTGCAAGTTATTTATTTTAACTTTTTTATAAGAAAAAAGTAACTTGATTTTAGGCAATGTGTGTTTTAATTTTAATTGTTCAACACTGATGTGCAATAATCAGTCTAAAATAATGTGTGTTTTCTTGAATTTTTTTTTCATATTTAACTTTATCTTTTTTTTTTTTTATCTTATCAATGCACTATTTTAGGGGTCACCAATCTTGTTCCTGGAGGGAGGGTGTCGCTGCAGGGTTTAGCTCCAACTTGCCTCAACACACCTGCTTGGGAGTTTCAAGTATACCTAGGCTGTTTCTCAATTTGAAGAACGCAGAGAACAGACTTGCGTTCTTGTGGAGAGCGGTCTTGCCAGGTGTCCTCGGAAGAACGAACTCAGGAGACCGCGATGGCAGAGATGCGTCCTTTGAGAAATGGGATGCTGCGTTCTTCCTGATGGTCACATGACCTTCACGCGTTTTAAATGGAAATTATTTAAACATTACAGCACTCATACAACGATTTATTGTTGTCCCCCTCTTCAAAATATATACTTTGCATAAAAACATTATAAATATACTCTGCACAATATAAATAAAACAAATTTTTATACGATTTTCAGCAAACAAACACCCTTAATGTGTTTATTCCTTTATTAAGATATTCATGTTAATGTTTACTTTCACCGTTTCATTTAGGAAAACTCCTGAGGTAAATAAGTGATATCTCTGAACTTTAATAATAAATCTAAATAAAATGCTGCGCTTCCCACCTCTTGCACTTCCAGAGCGAGTTCGGTGCTCAAGTCTGCATCAGTGCGTCCTCGATATCAAGATCGCATCCGGGAAGTTTCACGCATCCTCCGTACTTGCGGTCTTGAGTATTGGAACTAAACTTAGGCAGCTGATGATGACGTTGCACGAGAACACGAGGACGCAAGACCGCTGTAGAACGCATATTGAGAAACAGCCCTAGTAAGACCTTGATTAGCTAGTTCAGGTGTGTTTGATTAGGGTTGGAGCTAAAATCTGCAGGAGACCAGCCCTCCAGGAACAAGTTTGGTGATCCCTGGACTATTCGTTTAGAAATCTCTCACTTGTAATATGTGAGCATATTTACTGTACAAAATTTGTTAAATATATAAATTGATCATAATCGAGTTAAAATGTTCAATTAATCAAGATTTGAATTTTAGGCCAAATCACCCAGCCCTACTTTATAAATGTGTGTGACTGTTATTATGAGCCTAATTTCTCTCAAGTTTTTTTTTTTTTTCCTTCACTTTGTCAATTGGTGTAGTTTTTTTTTTCCTCTGTCACTGCCACTGTCACCTCTGGCTTGCTTGGATCGGGACTTGTGGAGCTGTGCTTCGGTGGATTTGCTCTACAATGGTTGAACTTTCAGCAATGAAAATTAAACCACACTCTACTGAACTATGAATCATGTCTTGCGTCTTTTGAAGCTCTGCAGATGTGAGCGCCACCTTAGTGTGTTAAGTTAAAAGATCTTCAACTTTCTCATAGCGCAGCTTATCACTCTTAGTTCCACAACAGTGCACCAATTAAGATATCGAAGGTAGGGTTTTGTTGCAAGTTTCTCTTTAAAGGCACTCAGTGATTATTTTCAGATACCCTTGTCATGCTTAATGCTGAGTTCTTTTTTGCAAATGAGTCCGAAGCTTCAGGCACTTTTAGAAGCAAATGCTTGTTTGGTGTGAATGAGCCCTAACATGAACTTAGTTGACGTTCAAGTTCTTGTGCCTTTGGGAAGTGTTTCCGGCTCGGGTTGCCCTGGTTAATGCTGCCTAACAATCCTATAGAGCATTTGGATTTCAAAGTTATGCATTTGTGTTTTTATGTGTCTTTAATCTGGATTTAAAGATATTACAGTGCAAATATAAATATTCTAAAGCGTAAACAACAAGAAACAAAGTTTATAAAAAAAATACTTCAGTCTTTCTGTGTTTAATTTATTTATATTTAGTTAAATTTATTAATATATTCTATAATTTTTAATTTTTTGCAAAAACTAAATGTAACAGTGTAGTTTTATGGCTGGTGTTTGCCTGCATTGCATTGTTTTATGCGTGAGTGAGAACATTTCCATACACTTCTGGGACACTTTTATTTTGTCTGGCAAGCATTTTTTCCCATTTCAGTTCTAAGATATATGCTCTTTTTTTCATTTGTTTATTTTTAAGCGTATTGATCCATCTTCTGGGAAAAGGCAGCTGAAATCTGGATATTATAAAACAGATTATGGCCATCTGAAGCAATTGACTCCCTGTATGAAAACACAAAGCGATTCATGCTGTGTGCCTTTATCCTCTGTACTCCCTTTTGGCCAAGCAGAGAAAAGAAAAAAAAAAAAAGATTATTTACACTCTTTGAGTCTGACAGCGTCCTTATAGAGAAAGTCATTATTTACTGCGCTTCCTGACCACTCACACATGCTGTATTACCCTGCACAATGACAACAGGCCAAACAAGCGCTTAGGGCAGCAGTTCTCAAATGAATGTCTTTGACAGCACCAAGGTGAAATGGAGCAGTTTACAAAATGTCCCGAATGGCACCCTCAGCGCTCACGATCCTATATTTTACCACATGGGTTGTTGGGTAATAGTCACCCGTAAAGTCTGCAACAGTGTGCGAAGGACAGGAAAGCACTGCAAATGCACACTGTGAGCACAGACTTTATTTGTGAGCACTCTGAATCATAAAATGACAAATGGGACCGATGGTCTTTGTGCACTTCCAAGGATGCATTTCAGTGAACGCTGGACTACTGACACTATGTTTTTCTTCCTTTTTTGGAAGACAAAAGATTCATCTTGTACTGTTTTGGTTTATACAGTGAAAGCAAAGCAAGTGAAAAGTAATCTTTTTATATGCTGTTAGTTTAAATTATTAGCTGCCTATTTAATACATTTATTTATTTATTTATATTTCCCAAATGATGTTTAACAGAGCAAGAGAATTTTCACAGTCCGTCTGATAATATTTTTTTCTTCTGGAGAAAGTATAAAATATAAATAATAAATAATAATATAAATAAATAATAATATAACATAAAAGCAGTTAAGTTTTAAACACCATTTTAAGGTAAAAATATTAGCCCCTTTAAGCTTTATTTCTTCTCAATAGTCTACAGAACAAACAATCATTATACAATAACTTGCCTAATTACCCTAACCTGCCTATATCTTCTCTCCGTTAAACAGAAAATAAACAGTGTGTGTTATGAGTGTGAATAATTTAATTTTAAGTTTGTCATTTTAACGTGCTTTTGATTAATATAATGAAATAGACATATTAGGTTAAAAATAAAAAGTGAAAACTGTATATAATCTGGAATAATACATTTCTGTCATCATTTACGCACCCTTATTTAATCACACCCATAAGTAGGGCTGGGCCAATGAACGATATTATATCTAATCGCAATAAGCTATATGTGGATAACAATGATAAGCTCTGGACTTTTTTACTCTATATTGCTCTAAGAGCCAATCACAGAGCAGATACATACAACAATGGGAATCTAGAAGTGTGTTGATTTTAGAAATGTACCAAATTTTTGGCCGCCAAAAATTATTGGTCACCGAAAATAAGTTATGCTATTTAATAGACTCTCTCATTTTTGTGACTTCAGTCATTGTTGGGATACTCTTTTAAATCTGGAAGCATTAACAACTGATATTGAAATACATATCATTATTGTTCATTATGAAAAAGAATAATCAAGATTTTTGTCATATCGCCCAGCCCTATCCATAAAATAATTATTTGTTTAAAACATTACTGTAAAAAATGCTGGGATCCGCACAATTTCTTTGTTGTCCCAACACAAATTGATTAAGGGTGCTTTCACACCTAGAGATTGCTTTGGAACCTGTCTCGTTTGCCAAGTTAGCACGGTTTGTTTAGCATATGTGAATCCCGCAATTGTGCGAAAAAAATACTGGAGCGTATCGATTGTAGTGAGAAAGCAATGTGATCCAACGAACTAACGAACCAGGCTATATCACAGTGCATTACAGTTATGTAGGCCAATATCCATATATACGGCTAAATGAAGGGAGAATTATGAGTATGGCGGGATGTCATTTCTACTGGTAAATGTGCGTTTCGTGTCGAATACAAAAGTGAAAGCATACTGAAATATTAAAGGGCCATAAAAAACCCCCATCTCAGCTGGGTGTTTTCAGACCTTCAATTTGAAAGAATTCAGGAAAGTGGGTGAGTCCAGCTTTGTTTAGGTGGGAGTGTTCTGCAGCGAAACAGGGAAGGGTTTGCATGAAAAGGGGAGTTTCATGAGTAAAGAGTAAAGAGTACTGCTGACAATACTAACTAATTTTACCATAAACAAACAGAGAACACTGATCACACACTTACCAAATCTGTAGAGACAAGAAAATCAACACGAATTGGAACCACGTCTTTTTTTTTTAAAAGTAGACTAGTGGCAAATCTGGATTTCACCGTTTCCAGATTTAAAAAGTTCTCGAGTTGCTTACAAACCTATTTTTGTCATATGTTAGCAGACCACTATAATCCACACACGCAAGCTGTGCTCTCATCGCGGTGAAATGAAAACAAAACCTTCATTGCAGAAAATTTATAAATGCAACACTGACGACCCATGTCTATGAACAGAGCTGTTTATCCATTTAAAATATTGACTGAAATTATGATCTGATATTTTTTCCATATTTTAATCTCAGAATATTTTGTATTAGGTCTATTATTTTTTTAATTTCTGCACTGACACCTCAAAAAAAAGAAAGATCTGCTTCATGATCTGACTTCAGTCTCCGTTCAACTAGTATTTCTCTATATAATTTAAGCCTGTAATGCATAATTCTAGCCAAAGTATTTTTAATAGATTGATTGATTTAATGAGTCGATTTTTACAACCCTTGACAATAGACAATCTTACCTCTCTGACTGTGTTTGTGGGTGTCAAAACTAAAGTGCACCTTTTCACTTTATATATATATATATATATATTGCTCATAATCATAATTTAAAATAACCACGTATGACAGCTGAGCAGAATCCATGGGACAAATTAACCCTGAAACTCTTACCAACATAAGGAGAGTTTACTTGCACAGTACTTGTTTTAACTATATTAGTCCGTTTAGAAGCTTTGCTGTGTGTAAGCAAACTGCACCAAGAACAAAAATAAACATTGTAACAATTTCAATCCCTATTTCGGAACAAAACAAACAATCAATCAACAGGTTTGAAGGCACTCTGGTTTAACTTAATCAAAATGAAAGTTCTTACAAATTTAAGTGAATTCAACATAAACCAAGTAGGTCAGGGGTGTCCAAACTCGGTCCTGGAGGGCCGGTGCCCTGCAAAGCTTAGTTCCAACCCCAATCAGACACACCTGGGTTAGCTAATTAAGCCCCTACTAGACTTTCTAGAAACATCCTTGTAGGTGTGTTGAGGCAAGTCGGAGCTAAAATCTGCAGGAAACCAGTTGTCCAGAAATGAGTTTGAACACCCCTGAAGTAGATTGTCTCAAAAACAACTTTAAAAACTTAAACCCGTTTAAAAAAGTTTAAACAAGCCGCAAAAGTAATTTTTTGAGTGATGATTAAACTTATTTTAATTAAAACTGAGAGATTGAAATCTCTCTAAAACATCATGCAATAAATTCACATCAGTCAAGCTTTCAAATTCAAGTCATGTGAAAAATAAAATCACTAAGCGGTGTCATTAAAATCGCTGCATCTCAATTTGTGTTACGAAAGTCTTAAAGACATGAGGCAGAAAGAATTTGAAAGCATTTCAATGTTTTTGGAGTGAACTCTCCCTTTAAGCAATTAATTTCTGGGACAGAAACAACACGCTTCACCTTTAACACTACGCAATGCTCTGAATTCAAGACTGCATTGTGCTGTCAACGGAAAGAATCCTTGATGCGCTTGATATATTTATAGTTCCCCCTTAGCTTTGCATGTTGTTGTAAACAGAGAAAGGTTAGAGTAGTATTGAGCACGTAATGGAGGCAGTCTGCTAAGTGATCAGCGCTTGTAAGGCCTCTCAATCCAGCACTGTAACCAGAGAAGGAGACAAACTTCCAGTTGCTGAAATGTTGCAAACAGATGCCGCTGTCTCTGTCCCTGTAAATCACATCCGCACGTCCAGGACGGGAGGGAGCGTCACCCTCATAACCTCCTGGACTCTGTGGACATCGCTGGTAATATTTGTCGTGATGGGCGTTGGGAGAATCGCGAACCTTTGTTCTCCGAAGTGCATTTCCACAAAGGAGGAGACGGAAATTGCCTCTGCTTTCGCAGGTTTGTCAGCTCACTGTAACCTTTATTACCTCTGCAACCTAATCTAAGGCGCTAAAATAATATGTTTGGTATGTCTGAGTGACCTATGAACGTGCTTGAAACTAAACCTTTTGCACTTCAAAAAGGAGGTTGTGTGAAAGTAGGAGGGGTTTTTGACGTTTTGTTCTCTGCAGTGTTGGGGTTTTTAGTTACAAAGTAATTAGGTACTGTAATTAAATTACACTGGAAAAAAAGTATGGGATTACTTTTCATTTCTAGGTAATTTCATTACAGTTACTGTATTGCACTTCTGTCGAGTAGTTTTTTAACAAAAGAAGAACTTGTATTATTTATCAACACAACTGGATAAGCTTAAGAAAAACAACATTGAGTAATTAGTTAATGACAAAACAGGGTAAACACAGAGATGCAGAGTAATTTTATGTGTATTTTTGTTATTCAGATGATTTGCATATTAATTAGTGCTGGGCTAAGATTAATTGTAATTAATCGCATCCAAAATAAAAGTTTGTTTTGACTTGTCTGTTATATATATTATTGTTGTGTATATGTGTTACACAAACATAAGCTACGTTTCCATCCACCTAATTTCATGTGCATTTTGGATATGCGCATAAAAAATTATTGATGGAAACGCCATGATGTGCATACATTTTGAAAATGCTCATAAAAATGTATGCGCATAACTTAGTAGGATAAACTTTTTATTCGATAAGAAAAGATGCACATAAACTATGATGAAAACACTTTTACTGAACAAATTCCAGTATGTAAATTAAAAAAAGTCATGTGATCTTGCTATGAGATCATGTGATGATAAAAATGTGTGTAAATGGACAAACCAGCAGGCATAGCATATTGTAAAACATCTGAAATGTTGATTTGGTCATTCTAAAATGCCTTACCGTTTAAGTATTAGTGTAGTTCTATTATTAATGACCTCCAGAATCAAGAGCGTCTGTGTTCTATGTCTGACACCTTTAAACGCCACCTCGCGTTCACTGCGTGTCAGGATTGCCTTCTAAGGTGCATGTAATTTATTACATGAAGAAAAGATTGACGCAGCTTCTCCTACTGCAGCAAATTACATTTTTACTGTTGATGTTTGGTGCCAGATAATCAGGAAGTGGCTTTTTTTTTCACTTCGACTTGTTGGATGGAAACGCTGCTTTATTAACACGTCTTTTATGTGATATTCCAGTTTTGCGCATAAAGTTCATTCACATTTTTGGATTGAAACATAGCTGTAGACATACATAGAAACAAAACAAAAACTAATTTTGTCACATAGTTAATTAATTCTATAAATTATTTGTATCATATAGATTAGGGCTGCTTAATATATAGTTTCAGCATCAATATCACAATGTGATCATTTGCAATAGTCACATCGCAAGATATATGCAATGTAGAGTTTATATGTTGAGAGTTTGTTTTTGATGCATGTGATTGTATCAGGTATAATAAATTGTACCATTTGTAACCTTAAGTACAATTAATTGTATTGAATTATTAAAATTTTATCATTCAGTAACTGTATTTGAATTGTGTTGGATTCGGGACACGATAAAACACTTTATTTTAATTGTATCTTTTTCCTGAATGTATTTATAGATTATGAGTGTAAATACAAACAACACATGCAAATGTAGAAGCACACAACAAATAGCACAGACCACAATGAAAATGTGTCAGGGGACCCCAAAAAGTTTATAAATTGTTCATTAGATTTTATGCAGATGCAAATAGTAAACATTAATTCATCAATCTCTGACTAAACACATGCATGTACAGAAATGCACTGCTAATAGCACAAACAGCAACAAAAATGTGTCAGGGGACACCAAAAATGTTATAAATTGTTTATTAGATTTTATGGAGATGCCCTGCCACTGCAGAATCATCCCAATTGTTTTAACATTATAAATTCCTTCCAAATAGAGATATTCTAGTGATCTGGTGAAATAACATTCATGTCACAATATATAAAAAAAAATATCGCAATGTTAAATTAACAATTTACAACTGTAAGTATCAACTCTCACATGGTCGCCCGCTAAAGCAAAATCAGGGCTGCGCCTGGTCAGTACGTGGATGGGACACCACATAGGAAAGCTAGGTTGCTGCCGGAAGTGGTGTTAGTGAGGCCAGAGGGGGCGCTCAACCTGCAGTCCTAATGCCCCAGTATAGTGAAGGGTACTCTAAACTGCTCAGTGGGTGCAGTCTTTCTGATGAGACATTAAGGTCCTCACTCTCTGTGGTCGTCAATAATCCGAGATTGTCCTTCAAAAAAAGAGTAGGGGTTTAACCCTGGCATCCTTGACAAATTCGCCCACTGGCCTCTGCCCATCATGGCCTCCTAACCATCTACATATCATGTTGGCGCCAATAGCCAAGTGATTAACTGCACCGACGTAGAACACCATGGTGCTCACGGTGACCCGAGATCGATTCTTGGCTCGAGGTCCTTCGCAAATCCTTTCCTTCTCTCTGCTCCCAGTACTTTCCTGTCTGAAATCTCCACTGTCCTTTTTCAATTAAAGGTAAAAAAAAAAACAATAATAAATAAAATTTTAAAAAAGAACATCCACATATCATAATCAGCTTGATCACTCTGTCTCCTCTCCATCATTCAGCTGGTGTGTGGTGTGCAGTCTGGCGCAATATGGCTGCCATCGCGTCATCCAGGTGGATGCTGCACACTGGTGGTGGATGAGAAGATTCCCCCCAAAGTGTAAAGCGATTTGTGTCCAGAAATGCACTATATAAATGTAAGGAATTATTAATATTATTATTATTATTAATCATTCTATCTATAGTTAAACATTTTCTGAAATGTGTGTATATCTGTCTGTATTTTTATAAACATACTAAATATACACAGTAAACGCACTTATATCAAAACAAACCTTTATTTTGGATGTGATTAATCATGATTCATATTTGCCCAGCACTAATATAAACTTGTATAATTTTAAATCTAGTTTATAATTTTTCAATTAAAGACTGTTAGATTTGTCCAACATTTGCACGTTCTTCAGAAACAATGAAGTGTTTAGAAATGTGTATTAATATATGGTGCGTATGAATTATGGCGTCATTCATTTAAAATGTTTAGTGTTTTTATACACAGATTAAATATGTTTCATTGTTTTGTTTTAAACGCAACTAAAAGTTCCTGTTTGCCTAAATTCTAAAGGTTTAAGAGTTTAATTGTTTTTGTCTATACATATTCAGTTACTAATTGAGTACTAAGTTACTTTCCAGACAATTTAGTAAGTTAGGTAATTTAAATACAATTGTAATAAAGTAATTAATTATGAATACATTTTTTTGAAGTAACTTACCCAACCAACATTGTTCTCCACCCTTGATCCACCCATTATCCTGTCTGTCTCTCCTTTGTAAGCCTTCGGATTTACATGTCGTGAACTGTTGTACTCTTAGATGTGTGGTCTTGTACTCATCACAAGCCAGAAGAGTAACTTAATCCTAAGAGCATTCTGTGTAATTTCTTTTTAAAATGTTCCATGAGAAACTCGACACCAGATGAAGGGCTTTGAGACGTGAAAAAAAAGCCCACTCACAGATGTTTCATCCCCAGTTTTGCACCTCCTCTCCACCTGTGACTTTATATATACACACGTTCAGAGAGCGTTTCTTTCATGAAGTCACTGTGTGGTCGGATTTTCTTCTGGTTTTGTTAGCACTGTTGGCATATGTGCACATACAGGGTCTCCTGTGACAGAATCACATTATGATTTCTCTTCATATGCGGCACTTCGCTGCAGCACAAGTCACGATTTTGTTTTGTTTACATTGTTGACAGCGTCGTTTATCTTGTTGGATGATGTGCAGATCTGTTCTGAGGTTTTCGTTGTTTGCTAGTATTTACTGAGTCTTTACTTTGTCAAGGTTACTGGGTTTTTTTTGGACACAGCAGATAGGTGGGTAAATACTTTTACATTGTTAACAAAAGTCAGAAAAGAAATCAACAGGTTGTGTAAAATACTATGTGCCGCAACATTTTTAAAACGAAGACTTGTTTATTGACCACCGAGTTAAGAATTTACAATGATTTCAGAAGCTAAAATTAATCTTAAAATCAAGTAAAATTTAAAAATGTTGCTTTAAAGTTTAATACAATTTTACAATATTATTATTTGACTGTTTTTGATTTAACCTTGGTGAGCATAAAACTTTTTTTTTTTTCAAAATCAAATCTTTTCCAAGGCTTCAACCACTTGAACTCTGCGGACCCGGTACTGGGTTCGTGACGTCATCGACTTTCGCTTTCAAATTTAAAGGGCTAGCGTTGCACCAGACCCTCGTAAGTGGTCATTTGAAAGTGTAGAATCTATATTTTATGCACATATGCATCACTTTGGTTTTTATTCTACTGTATAAAAGATACTTACTCTTAAATACACAGTATTTTGGATACCCGAGCTAGGTATTTTAGATTGCTTCATTTTCATATTTTTTCATATGAGACACATGTACAAGTTATAGCTCAAATGAAAGCTCTTGCCGGTGCTCATACAGTTCTAGCATTCTTTTTACTGAATTAAATTCATATGCCAAACAGTTGTTGAATAAATTGTGGTGTTTCCATGGCGCAGAAATGTAAACAATACATTTATGATTAATAAGCAGCCCCAGATAGCACAGACAGCTGTCATCTCTTACCTTATGCTGTACCCTTCAGGGCCATTCTCCTCTGTTTTTGAGGTGATGTGCATAAGTAATCCTTTTATATGTCTGATGTGGTCCAAACAGTGAATTATGTTTGATCAAACAAAAGAATAGTGAAATATGAAAACAAGGATCGGTCTCTGTGGCTTGTACAGCACCTCTCATCAGTTGGAATGCAATAACTTTTGCATAGATTATGGTGAAGACCTTTTTCTTTTTTTTCTATGATTACAGACATGTGCAGGAACCAAAAAAATTAATTACAGACTACACGGAACCTAAAAGGGACACTCTCAAATTTGAGTTTATAAAAAAAAAATACAAAAAGCGCCTCTTTTTTTAGGTGTTTATTATAACACAGACAACATATACAGTTATTTTAAACACTTTCAATAGTGTTTTATGAAAATTCAAAGGGTTTTCTTTAAAATGATACCAAATTTTTGCATTTACACCTCTGCATGTGGATTTGGGAGGCTTTTAAATTTGGGTAGGTAAAATCTTGGCGGAAATCACAAAATAGCAGCAGAGTTTAATATGATATAGTAATTTTGGGTCTTTATGATAAGTCATAGATGTATCAGAAATTTTCAGTTGACCTAACTGAATTTATTTGAATTGAGTTTTATCAATTGTGCCGACAGTAAACATGAACCCCTTTCACACATACAATTTTCCAGAAAGGTGTGTACTTTATGTGTGAACAGGCCCTTTTTTGAAAAAAAAACCTGTAAATTCGTTCTGGCTATTTTCCGGAAAGAGAAGTTGTAACTTTACCGGTAATTTGCCGGAATGCTGCGCTGTGTGAACGCAGAAGGAAGATTGCCGGAAAGAGAGCGCGTGCACGTCTAGAACGTGCTGAAGTGAGACATCTGCTTTAGCCAATCACAACAGTCAGACGCAATTACGTCTATGTTCATCTTAATGGCAACCATGTAAATAATTATCGATAATATGCTTATCATAAGCCATTGTTTGTTTACCTTCAAGCTTTGCATGTGCCCGTGAAACAGCCTGTGAGCGCCAGCACACACACATATCATGTACATCTCGACATGCGAAAGTGTTTCTCTATATGTTTTCATCGAAGTTGTTCACAACACTGATCCATCCACAGAGTTTGTGATGTAGGCAAATGTTTACAAACACAAGCGCAGCCGTTTAGAGCTCATCTCTGATTAATGATGTCAGAATTTACCGCTATTTTGGAGTGGATGTGTGAAGGCTCTTTTCTGGCAAAATTCTGTAACGTCCTCGCCTGTGTAAACAGCACTTTTTTGAATTTACTGGTAAAGTCATTCTGAAAATTTTCCAGATATTTACCGGTATCACTGTGTGAAAGGGACTATTGAATCAGTCAGAATTAGTTTACGAAACAGTGTTGTTGGTGCAATTCAACATGAAATGGCAGTAGCAACTGTTTACACTTTCCCAATGGAAAACAGAAACACAATAAACAAATCACAGGATACAAAACACAGCACTGACATTTCATCACTTAAATTAATTAACAAATCTATTCCTACGCAGAATGTTTGGTGACAAAAACACTGAATAAATTCTGTAAACAGAACGCCTTAATATGGTTGGGAAAACCGTATGTTTCTTAATATGGTTAAGACAAATTGCACAACAAAGGATATTCGGTGCATGATAAGTAACAAAACTAATGTTTTGCACAGTATGTACAGTATGTTTGATAATATTTTTTTTTTCTTTTGGAGAAAGTTTTTTTATTAAATTTGTTTATATAAAAGCAGTTTTTATATTTTTTATAGCTATTTTAAGGTCAAAATTATTAGCCCCTTTAAGCTATATATTTTTTTCGATAGTCTATAGAACAAACCGTTGTTATACAATAACTTGCCTAATTACCCTAACCTGCCTAGTTAACCTAATTAAACTGGTTAAGCCTTTAAATGTCACTTTAAGCTGTATAGAAGTGTCTTGAAAAATATCTAGTCAAACATTATATACTGTCATCATGGCAAAGATAAAATAAATCAGTTATTAGAAAGAATACATGAACTCAGAATTTAGTTAAATTTAAAAACAGATTTTTTAAAACTTTGATTTAACATGCTGACTGAGCACATTTAAATATGTTTGATGTTTTCTCATGGTTTGGCATAAACACCACCTTTTACTCGCAGTAAAAAAAAACACACAAATGTGGTCAAATATAAAAGACATTTTGAACTATGGTGTAAATTGGTAGCCATTGACATTAATAGTGGGTAGAAAATAATATGGTAGTAGGTGCCGACCGGTTTCATTGTGTTCAACAGAAGAAAGAAACTCACTTTGGAACAAGTGAATAAATCAATATTATGGATCTGTTGGCCAATAAACAGTGTAAAACTGTGGAAACTCATAATTACATCCTGGCATTTTTAATGATTTCCAATTATTATACACTAAAAACAAAAAGTTCCATTATAGCACAACACAATTTGGGTGATAGTTCACCCGCTATTGTTCAATTTTGTCATTATTAAGGACAACAAATACACTTAATAAATGGATACACTTTAAACTGTACACATAGACATCACCTACAGTTAAGGTCAGAATTATTATTATTTTTTAAAAATATTTCCCAAATTATGTTTAACAGAGCAAGGAAATTTTCACAGTATGTCTGATAATATTTTTTCCTCTGGAGAAAGTCTTTGTTTTATTTTGGCTAGAATAAAAGCAGTTTTTATTTTTTTAAACACCATTTTAAGGTCAAAATTATTAACCCCTTTCAAGCTAATTATTATTATTATTTTTTTGATAGTCTATAGAACAAACCATCGTTATACAATAACTTGTTTAATTACCCTAACCTGCCTAGTTAACCTACTTATCCTAGTTTAGCCTTTAAATGTCACTTTTGGCTGTATAGAAGTGTCTTGAAAAATATCTAGTCAAATATTACTTACTGTCATCATGACAAAGATAAAATAAGTTGGTTAACAGAAATGAGTTATTAAAACTATTATGTTTAGAAATGTGTTGAAAAAAATTTGCTCTCCATTAAACAGAAAACAGGGAAAAAATAAACGGGGGCTAAAAATTCAAGGGGGCTAATAATTCTGATTTCAATTGTATATACTTTAACTATGTTTAGATATATGATAACTTTTTTTTCATCTAATTGTTTTTAGGGGTTTTTCTCCTTTTTGTGATAGGATAGTAGATATTTAAGACAAAAAAAGCATTGTGAGCAGAGAAGGGGGAAGGATCGGCAAAGGACATTGAGCCGGGAATCGAACTCAGGACGCTGTGAGTACGTCGGTGCTATTTGTCAGCACACAGTACCACTGGGCTATTGGCACTGATAGATATATAATAACTTTAACTGTTAAAAGCTATTAGTTGAATTGAATTATTCCATACATTTTGAAATAAAAACTGTTGAGGATAAAAACACACACTGGGCTTGTTTCCATTGTGGTCCTCGCTGTTAAATAAAACAATGTATGGCTTCAAAATGCAGATGATGCATAAAACTAACAGTACCTCCACATTTTAAAACAGGAACTAGTGAATAGTTAAAGGCAAAGTTAGCAAAGTTAGTTAAACTTAGTTACTAATTGCTTAGTTACTAGTTAATAGTTAAAGTTAGTAAAGCTAGTAAAGTTATTAGTAACTAATAAAGTTCTGATAACTAATAACCTTTTAGTTTAACCTTAAAGTTTTTTTTTTAACTTCTTCAAATGACTGAATCTTAAAATAACCAAAATTAAATTACAGAATTTTTTTCGGCACACCAGCTGCCGGAAATAAACCGTAAAATTATGGATTTTTTTAGTGTATAGTATAGCTTTGAAACAATAATTATTGTGAAAAGCACTACACAAATAAGTTTGAATTGAATTGAATTATTTACTCACCACTGCATTCAAAAACATGCAAGTAAAGTAAGATTTATGTTTGCCTAGACTTTCCCTTCATACTTTCTTTGTTCCATTTTGCTTAACATTTCATCCAAATCCCATTTGGAGTCTCTATATAGGACTCAAAGCTCAAATCTTTCTATATATTTTTTTAAGTGACCAGTCTGTGCTCCAGCGTGAGCCTGGGATTGCCCCTGATTTACGAGATCCAGATTCCTAACAGCTGAATCACAGCCAGGTGCACGATTTCCAAAGCAGATCAGCCAAAACCCTGTCTGATCAGCTGCTTGGCTGATTTTACACAGCTTCTCATGCCACATCCACAGTGCAGCGACCCAGATTTTCCCTATTCCTCCACGCTCAGAGGGACTGTGGGAGCCGCATCTGCCGACTCCGTCTCTGGGTAGACTCTCTCTCTCACTCTCTCTCTCTCCCTCCCTCTCTCTCTCTCCCTCTCTCGGTTTGGTCTCAGCTGAGAGCAGCACGCGTTCAGAGTGTATTCTCTCTCTGTCAGCGCTGTATCGCTCGGACTGCTCCCGCACGAGTGCTTCATCACTGAGCTTGACCGGCACAGAAACCCTCACCAGCAGCACCTAAAACCCTGCACACACACTCAGCCACACTTTAACCATGCTCTTAGGTGAGTACATCTCACGCATCCATTCATCCGCATGCTTCTTTGTTTTGTTTTTTGTTTTTTTCTCTTGCTGAACATCAGAAAGAATGTGTCATGAATTAGACCTGCCTTTCCGTCTGGATGTGCAGTTGTGAAAAGCAGCTGTTGTGCTGCCGTTCGCCGGGCGAACTGAGCCCTGAAATACGACTGTGCTCAGGATTTATGTAAGAGATCCTGTCAGCACCATTGTTTTGTTTATGTGGGTTAAGTTTTTGCCATCGCTAACACTGCATGACACCTCAGTTCATCTGACGGCAACTTCTCTGGACGTAAAGACGATCGGCAGCTCGGGTTGAAGATCAGACATTCGATATTATAACACCTGACAGCTTATGGAGTGACCAAATGTGTCTATTAATAGTTTTGTCTTTGAGTAAGGGCATTGTCTATCCTATTCATTTAAACTTAACATATATTTTGTCCTTAATAACCCACATCTATCCGCTCTGAGCGCGTGCTGATCGCCCTCGTAGCGTGTCATTGCGGTTTACACGCTTCATCTCTGACATGTGGGTGTTTGTGAGCAATCGGGCTGCTTTATAAGCTCATTGATAGGAGCGCGATGGAAAGGCTGTCTCTGGAGCGTCTCGTTGGATGAAGTACTAATGCAGTGTCACATTCCTGAGGAGTGCGACTTGGAATAATCAGGCACGTCTGTGGGGAGCGAAGGCTTGAAATTGCTGTTGATGGTGGTTGTGCGGCTGTCTGCCAGGCTCCTGAAGACCCCTGCGGAGAAGACCTGGGGGGTTCAGTCCTTTGCCAGAACTTTAGCAGCTTCGTTAAAGCTTGCGGCTCCATTGAGCTAATGGAGTGACTTCAAGAAATGAGTTCTGGCCATGCTGCTTAGTTTATCTGCTGGTCAGTTTAATGTGCGGAGACTGTAGGGACGATGTTTGTGGGATGATTTGGGTGAAAAGAGTAAACACTGTGGCTCTGTGGCCACACATTGTTGTGCTGTTTTAGTATCTCAGCAGAGCATGGCATGAGTTTGGGTTGGGAATCTCTCTGCTAGATTATGGACGGCTGTGGGAGTGCTCAGGAAAACCTGTTTGAAAGCAAAGTCAGTTCTGTTTGGTGACAATAGTTGCTTTATTGTTGGACAGTTCAACAGATTTAATGACTTATACCAGATAACGATTGGAGCATAAAGTCAGTTTTGTGTTGCAAGGTTTTAATTTTGGAAAATTGATTGATTTTAGCTTTTATGTAAAATTATTACAATAAGATTCTGTTTACACTCTAAAAAACACGGGGTTAAAAACTACCCAAATTAGGTTGCTGGGTAAATATAGGACAGAACCATACCTGTCAACCCTCCCGCTTTTCCCGTGATTCTCCCGTATTTTACAGTTCTATCCCACTATCATCCTGTAAAGGTATTTTCCCGTATTTCTCCCGTATTTTCAGCGTTTCTCTGAACACTATAAAAAATGGCCGTGATTTCAACGGTAAAAAACTGTAAAAATGCTACAGTACAAATCCGTAACCTTGTTAACGGTATGTTTCCTTAACATATACAGCGAATAACCATAAATTGACTTTCCCAGAATTCCCTGCATGGCACATAACTTTTTATGCTTTTTGTTGACATTACTATGGATCTTTTTAGTTGTTTCCCCATCAGTTATGTACATTAGAGATTTATGTTACATCTAATGTTGATAAACAATGTTTATTTCATGACTTTAATTTTATGCGTGTTACCATACTGGTGTTTAGTAGCTGTGTGAATGACACTAAGCACCTTCTATATGCTGATACTCTTTTCTGCTTGTGGGAAAAATTAATTGTGATGAGCATTGGCTCATTTTGTAACTTTCTCATCACCACCTGCATGTGGGTGTGCTAACGTGTCTGACTGTGTAACAAAAGATGTGTAGATGTTGGTCATTCAAAATACAGACATATTACCTCTATAAATTAATAAAATACGGTAATTTAATGTAAAAATGAAAAATGACTTTTACGGTTTGTACCGTGTTTTTAACGGTAAAGTACTGGCAACCACAGCTGCCGTTTTTTTTACGTAAATTTTACGGATTTATTTTTTACAGTGAAGGGTGGCAAATAAACATCAAAGAGCCGAGCCTTCCTATATGCAACCCACACCGCCGAACCACCAGGGCCGTCCCTTGTTCTATGTGAGTCTGTTCTGTGCTTTTGCTTTGTTTAGGCACTAAAAGGCTTAGAAATAAATATAAAAACGGCGCAATTCCCCTTCCTTTTCATTACAGGTGCTGTCACCCTTCATATGCAATCCCTAAAACAGTCATATAATGGTGCATGACTGTCAGCTGACGCACTCCATAGTGATAAGTAGACGCTGTTTCCCAAACGGATTCTGTACTCGCGATATAAAGCGGAGCGAAAGTCAGACTTATGGTTGCGTGGGGGTTGGATCCCTTATTATGGTGGGCATATCCCGTATTTTCACGTCCCAATTTTGACAGGTATGGACAGAACACATCAGGGGTTAAATTAACCCAAGTAATTGGGTTATTATTTTTAACCCCATAAATGGGTTGTTTAATTGTTTATTTTTATGTAAATACTAGGTTATTTTGATCCAAAAATGTCTGCGAAAGATGACCCAGCAATTGTGTTGTTTTGACTCTGCATCACTGAAGTACGGTGGGGGATGTGCAGCTTTGATTATGGGTGTACAAAAGGTGCTAGTTAGAAATTTTTAAATTCAGAAAGGTCAGACTAAGGGCTGCTATGAGCATAAATCTCATTTTAATAATTTTAAAATGCAAGGAATCTGCATTTATGTTACACTATTTTCATTGCATTTACACAAACTAGTACATAATATGTGGTATCCCAGTCAGTTCCTGCTATTAGTTGATTTGACCCAAAGAGCTGGGTTGAAACTACACAAGACTCTGAAAATAACCCCCAAAAATTACCCAAATGCCTCAACCTATAGATTTGGGTAGAAAAAAATCCCCATGTTTTTTAGAGTGTATATTCACTGAAGATATTTTGTAAATTTCCTACTGTATATTAAAATAAACTTTTTGATAACACATTATTTTGACGGTCCCTATTGCACATTTTGCAACTCCATGCTAATTACTTCTCATTTGAGTATTAGTAGGCTGTCTGCTTAATATCTGCTGCTACTGCTCATGCAACAGACATTTAACTGACTATAAGAAACTTTGCAAGTACATGTCAACTTACACTAACCCTAACCCCAACCTATCAGTCTACTTATTGTCTAATGAGAGCTAGTTGGCCTGTAAAAACGTGTTAAAGGGACCATCAAAATAAAGTGATACCAAACTTTGATTTGGTAATATGCATTGCTAATGGTGCTGCTGCTATTCGGTGTCTTCCGTTGCTCACGTATACCAAACAATGTAAAGACCGCTGAACATGAAGTAAATAGTATGTGCTGTTGTTGACAGCGTCATTATGTCCTTCAGTCACAATATATTGTCAACGTAATACATCATAACTTAGTGTGAAGAACATGTTGTTTTACTGTGACCAAGTGAATTAAGTCACCAATCGAGGTTATAAAAAAAAGCGCAGATCTATTTTTAGTCACAAATGTGAGTGAAATGGTCGCACTGTTGAGCCTTTTTAAGAACTTTATTGATATTTAATTATTTTAATTATATTTGATTATTCAACTTTATAGAGGATTACTCAATTTTTATTTTTTTTATTATATTTTTAATTATTTTTAATTATTCAACTTTATTGATGATTTTCATAATTTTAGATTTTTTTATTATATTTTTTATTATTTTTAATTATTTTTAATTATTCGACTTTATTGATGATTTGCTCAATTTTTGATTTTTTTTTTCTTCAAGCCTCACATTCCAGATTTTCCAATATTTCATTCTCGCACATTTTTTGTCATCCTAACAAAAACCATACACCTATTTATTATCACTTTGGGGTGTTTTTGGATGTGTATATGGAGATTGTATGCTTTGTTCTAAAAAAAGGACTTAATTTGTAACAGTTCTGCACTTTATGTTGGCTTTCAAAAGGCAGCATTTCAAACCGCAGCAGTATGTGTTTATTCAAGTCACATTTGGGAAACATAAGCACCCAGAGGATATCCAGGCCAACACAGGAAGAACTATGAACTTAGGAAGAACTAATTTAATTTAATTTAATTTAATGTAATTTAATTTAATTTAATTTAATTTAATTTAATTTAATTTAATTTAATTTAATTTAATTTAATTTAATTTAATTTAATTTTATTTAATTTAATTTAATTTAATTTTATTTTATTTTATTTTATTTTATTTTATTTTATTTACACTCAAAAAAGTACTTTTGCTGCTTGTTTAACCTACTTATTTAAAATGAATTGAAACAACACATTTCCTGAGGTTTTTTTTTTTTTTTGGGGGGGGGGGGGACTTTATTGTTTTATGTCCAATCCACTTTTTGATGGGACAACATGAAGGATTTGTGTTGAACCCAGAATTTTTTACAGTGTAACTTAAAATTAGATCAAATATATTAAATAAATGAATTTATTTTTTAGTTTTTATTTTGTTTTCTGTGGTTATGAATGTTGTTGTAGTGTATGACATCTGATCTTGTAGCTCAGTAAAGAAAACGATTGTCCTCCAGGAATGTTCTTCGTCGCCCACTTCTACCGTGTTTAGTTAAGTATTTATGCCCACACAGATATATTTAAACATGCACGCCATTCCTTATTCCCTAAATAATGTTTCAAAGCAGAGTCTACATCATTTGATTTCAGGACGTAATGTCTCTCATAGAGGAGCCATTTACATAATCAGGTTTCTTAAATTGGTGTGTATGGGATTAAATATTTAAGCACTGTATTTGAGCGTCGTCCCCTGTGAGCAAATGAGGTTTTATTGATATAAGAAGTGAGAAGCACTCTCTCTCCCCCCTTTCTCTCTGTCTTTCTCTCTCAGTGTTTCATCTTTCTGTCAGAGGAGTCTGATAGTTGAGTGTTGAAAATGCAAGTTTTAAGGAATGCCTTTTGGCTTGTTATATCTCCCTTCATGTGACAGAAAAGATCTTACTTACGATTCATACTTTCCAGTTGTCTTGTGCTGCCCAGTCGACCAATTGTTGTACCTAAAAAATCAGCTAGAAATCAAAATGGTCATTACATGCATGTTCCTGATCTGACTCATTATTATTTTTACATGATAAAAGTAAATCGATTCATTAGGTTTGTTGGTTCTCATTAAAAAAATTGTGGTTCCCTAATTAGTTTAGGCACACTTATTCTCACCTTATGTGGTTTTCCAAGGCTGCATTCATTTCATCAAACAAACCAAAACCACTGTGAAATCTGTTATTTACAAGGTAGATATTTTCTATTTTATTATCATTTAAAATGTAATTATTTAATCAAAAGTCTTTATTTTCAGCATCATTACTCTAATCTTCTTTCAGAAATAATTATAATATGCTGATTTGCTGGAGTTGTTATTGCTTGTTAATGAATTTAACGTGCAAAAGAACATACTTAGGGGTGATGTGGTGACTCAGTAGTTTGAGCTGTCGCTTCACAGCAAGAAAGTCATTGGTTTAAACTAAATTGGCCGTAGTGTGTGTGTGTGTGTGTGTGTGTGTGTGTGTGTGTTTCCCCATACTGGGATGCAGCTGGAGGGGCATCGGGTGTGTAAAATAAGGATAAGTTAGTCGTTCATTCCACTGTGGCAACCCCTGATGAATAAAGGGTCTAAGCCGAAGAGAAATAATTAAATTCCCTGGCCGAAGGAAAATGAATGAATGAAAAAACATATTTATTTTTTGATTTATTTATTATGTCATTGTGACTTTTGGTCAACTCAGTGCTTTGTTACCGAGTACAGTATACTGTAAGTATTAATAAATTGAAAAAAAAAATGGCTACTGTAAAAAGAACTTTACAAGTTGTTTACAAGGTAATGTGATTTCATAGTGTAATTAGTCTTGGCTCGCTTAGTTATTCTCACCAAGGCTGCATTTATCCAGTCAAACAAACAAACTAAAAACAAACTTCTGTTAAAAAGTGTTGTTTACAAGATCACCCTGTTCTGTTTTAATATATTTTTAATATAATCCTTTAATAGCAAGCTTTTATTTTCAGCATTTAGTCTCTAGTAATCTTTGAGAAATCATTGTGATTCATTCTGTGATGTTCTTTGATGAAATGAATGCCCAAAGAATTGCATTCATTTGAAAAAGATGTTTTTTCTTTATTGTGACTTTTGGTCAGCTTAATGCGTCCTTACTGAAGTATTTCAGTTTTATTAATAAATAACTGTAAAGTAATTAAGCAATAACCATAAATGAAGGTTCATGACATGTGTTTTAGTTTAATACATCGCTTACCAAAATATTGCCTTGAGCATCGAATTTTCTCTTGAATTAATAATGCTGTTATCTGTATTTAAACTTGATGACTCCGCTCTCAGAAATAGTCAATTCTGATTGGCTAATTTCTTAATATCTATAGATTTTTTTCTGTTGTGTTGTAAAAATGAAAAGTCTACACCTTTCACAACAAACCATGGATGGAATAAGTAAATGACAGTAAATGAAGAAGAGAGTACATAAACAGTTGTATCAAAGTAATGTATTTTTGCCATAGCTCCACAAAGCTTTAATCCATCGCGTTATTAAAACTTAGCAGCACCAATCTCTCATCTCATCATGTTTGAAAGCTCCCAACAGAAGTCTGTCCATGATGCCATTGTTCACTGTTACAGATGTGATGGAACCCATCATGAAAGACCCAAAAAAAGATTTAATCTCATGGTCTTTTTGCCAGGACGTCATAAATTGTCTCATAGAAGGTGATGTTTGTCTTCCATTATGACACAGTTTAGAAGATAGAACTATTGATTCTTTTGTCCTGATGTGTCAATAATGAATCACTACGAAACCCTACGTCAAACTGTGCCAGAATTTGTCTGAACCGAGGATTACTTGCCTTCATTCCTGACTTACTTTTCTTCTGTAAAACAAAATGTCATACGGGGAGGAAATTCCTCACCCCCAGGTGGACGAGTTCAAGCATCTTGGGTTTTGTTTACGAGTGAGGGAAGGTTGGAACGTGAGATTGACAGGCGGATTGGTGCAGTGGCAGCAGTAATGCGGTCTATGTACCGGTCCGTTGTGGTAAAGACGGAGCTGAGCCTAAAGGCAAAGCTCTCGATTTACCGGTCAATCTACGGTCCTACTCTCACCTATGGTCATGAGCTGTGGGTCATGCCTGAAATGACAAGAGCCACTACTTCTCCACATCGAGAGAATCCAGCTGAGGTGGCTGGGGCATCTGTTTCCTACTTAGGGAGGTGTTCCACCGGGAGGAGGTCTTGAGGAAGACCCAGGACACACTGGAGGGACTATGTCTCTTCGGGATTCCCCCGGAGAAACTGAAAGAAGTGTTTGGGGAGAGGGAAGTCTAAGGCTCTCTCTTAAAACTCCTGCCCCTGCGAATCGGCCCTGGAAAAGCGGCAGAAAACGAATGAATGAATAAAGGAAAATGTCATATGATGAAAGCAAATGGGGTGCAAGATATTCAAACACTTTGCAAAAATGGACACTTATTTAAATTGACCTGAACCTTAATTTTTGGCATACACTGTGCCTTTAAACTCCGTTCTATCAGTATGCAAAATGACTCCTCTGGGGCCATTGTTTTAAAATACTTCCAAATCATTAAGGGAAATAAGTTTGCAGGTGCCAAGTGTCTTGTGTTGCCATGGTAGACTGCACTGATATGCATGACAATTACCCTGGTCACCATTTGCGGACCTGATCTCTCGTCTCTTATCTGTAATTAGAGTCGAAGCGCTCTTCCACGCTTCACTGCGACGTAATCGTAATTGCAAACATTTGTTATAGCAAACAACTCTGTCAGCAGCAACAGTGATAAATCTACAGGCCTCCCTCATTGACCTCAGGTTAATACAGCCGCCGTTTTGCTTTTAATTGACGCAAAAAGCGCAACTCTTGCCTTGGAGGAACGAATACGGCAGACCTACATAGCGAATATGTCAGCCGTAGCTTTGAGCGATCCAATAATCCCCTCGACAGGATTTGATTTGCATGCACTTGTATGCTTCTTACCGCGCTGAATATTAATGCTCAATATTGTTTGATAAAGTAAAATCAGAGGATACATCGGGGAGAGAGAGGGAAGTCACTTAGAGCCTCGGCCCACGCGCCGCAAGAGCAAACCTACCGGGGCCGACGTGAGGTACGTTTCAAACCAACCCTGGGGGGTTTTGGAGTGCTGTGCCAACTTGCAGACACTCAAAGCTGGCTTTTAGTAGACATTTGAGATTCTTTGACCAAAAAAAAGCCTAAAGCACATTAGATCATGGTTGGCTGGAGGAGGCCGCGTCTACCTGTCTGTCTGTCTATCTGTATGTCCGTCTACTCTAGGGATGTTGTTACCACAGAGAAAGAGAGAGAGAGTTGGGCTGGGAAACAAGCATTAGGGACGGAGTTTGGGCTCGAGCGTGACAAGAGGTTCTCCTGTTCCTGCTGTTCCTTAGTCTCCATGGAAACCGCAGAGCTGAAACAACAAGTACTGCCGCTGGTAAAATCACTTTATGAAAGTAATTTGCACAGCAAGAGTACTGCGTTCAGATACGAGCACGTTGATGGCTGCAAACACAAGCGTAGTCTTAAGAGGGTCATATTTACATTTACATTTTTTGCCGGTTTCTTGTGTGTTAAATATAAAAACACCCCATTCAGATCTTAGGGTGAGCCACATGAAGAGCACAAATATGTGTATTCCAGCCTGCTGATCCTTTTATATGGCATTCAGGTGAACATGCACACCTCTAATTGCATCGCTCGCACTTTACTGGAGGCTTGTTTAATGTAGATTGTGGTTTTTCTTGAGGGGGGTTTTCAGGCACTAAATGTGACATGGTTTGTTCTTAATGTGAATAATGAAACAAGCTCCCGCTGTCATGTGCCAGAGATCCCGTGACGGCCCCTTTTAATGATCTTGTTATTGTTCTTTGCAGAACAGATGTTGGGGACTTAGCAATTGTTTGTGTTTTGTGATCTCCCTTTTTTCCCAGCATTACCGTCTTGTAAATCTCTGTATTTGATTTGCATTGCATATATTTGCATTTTTGTAAGCTTTTAATTATTGGTGCTTTTTGCTAAGCCAGTGATAACATAGTTGTTTTGCATGCTTAGGGTTAGATTTGAGGTTTCTTTTTGTTTGTTAAAGTGATACTCATACTATTTTGGCTGATCCCATTGATGTTTCCTCTGTGTTTCATTTATTTGGGGTCTAACGTACCAATTTGTGTGTGCTGTTGTTGTTTAGATCATTTTTGGGGTGTTTTTGGATATGTAAATTGTATGCTATGTACCAAAAATGACTTGATTTGTAACAGTTCTGCACTTACTTTTTAATTAGTTGGCTTTCACAAGGCAGCATTTCAAACCGCAGCAGTATGTGTTTATGCGAGTCACATGTGCGTACAACTGTCCACTCACTGATCACAATGCATGTTTACATTCCACTATGGTTAACAAGTACACTCCACATGCATTACAATACTGGACAAAAAAATTACATTGCAATATTTAGATTTTCTGCATTACACTGCTTGATAAAAGTCTTGTCACCTATTCAAGTTTAGTAACAACAAATAATAACTTCTAGTTTATTATTTGGTATTAGAAGTTTCTTATACTGTAGGAAAGGCAAAGGCCTCTAGATTACGTTTATTTTGCCAAAATAAAATATGATCATGCCTTGATTTTTAAATATTTCATTATATGACAGTAGGGTCTGACTTTGCTTAGACAAAAGTCTTGTCACTTAACATAAATAATGTACAGTATAGAATCAAAAGTCATGATGCAGTGAAAAAAGAATTAATATTGTGTATGACTCCCATGAGCTTGGAGGACTGCTCCATACATCTCTGCAATGACTCAAATAACTTATTAATAAAGTCATCTGGAATGGCAAAGAAAGCGTTCTTGCAGGACTCTCAGAGTTCATCAAGATTCTTTGGATTCATCTTCAATGCCTCCTCCTTCATGTCTCCCCATACATGCTCAATAATATTCAAATCTGGTGACTGGGCTGGCCAATCCTGCAGCACCTTAACCTTTGCTTTCAGGAACTTTGATATGGAGGCTGAAGTCTGAGAAGGAGCACTATCCTGCTGGAGAAGTTGTCCTCTCCTGTGGTTTGTAATTTAATGAGCAGCACAAATGTCTTGATACCTCTGGCTGTTGATGTTGCCATCCACTCTGCAGATCTTTCGCACACCCCCATACTGAATGTAACCGCAAACTATGATTTTTCCTTCACCAAATTTGACTGATTTCTGTGAGAATCTTGGGTCCATGCAGGTTCCAATAGGTCTTCTGCAGTATTTGTGATGATTGGGATGCAGTTCAATAGATGATTCATCAGAAAAATCCACCTTCTTCCACTTTTCCAAATGATCAACTAGAAGTCAAGTTATTATTTGTTGCTCTTACAACTGGAGTTGACGACTTTTGTCAGATAGTGTATGTATTGCTGTACTGTATGAATACAATTTCATCAGATGACTTGAACAGCTCTATTTGGCAAGAATTCATAATTTTACATTGATTGGAATGATTTTGTAGGGGAGTCTATTTGCATAAAATATAATAAACAATTTACAAGCATAGATAAACAGAGCAAAGCTACAATAAAAAAAAAAACAAACAAACTATGATTTAAACATTACCAGTGCTGCAAACAATGTATTTTTTGTGCAAAAAGGACAAAACTTTTCACCCTTAGGACAAAAACTTTGCAATGACTTCACAATGTTATAAACGGTAGCATTGGTCAAGTACTGTCTAATCCCAACTCGACATTACAAATCCTGTGATGTGACTATTGTTATTTATAGAATTGTTATTTATAGAAACCAGGGTTCATTTTAATGCACGTTGAGATCACTTTATTCAAGAGATCTCAGACCAATTGCTTTGTTTATTGTAGATCCATGCATATTCATAGAGAGATTAGCTCTAAACTAATTAAACAATTAACCGAATTGCTTTGAGTTTGTCCACTTTCAGAGACACATCAGCTTAGATTGCTTTCATTGTGTAAATCCTCATCTGGTTGAATGCATTCCAACAAGAACAAAAAGACCACCTACCCTCCACCTATAAACCTAACACATGATCGTTATAACACATGATCATGTTTATCTATCCCTGTACATATATTCATATATTGTAACATATACACTTGTAATCATGTTTATCTATCTGCACACTACTGATTATTGATAGCAACCTGCACATATATTCATATATTGTAAATCTGTTCATAGCTTATCCAACCTGTATATAATGTTCATAGTACATCCATCTGTAAATATCACCATAGTTTTCTATAACTGCACTTTATAACTTATTCCTGTATCCTGCACTTGCTGCTATTGCACTGCTGGTTAGACCTAAACTGCATTTCGTTGCATTGTACTTGTACATGTGTAATGACAATAAAATTGAATCTAATCTAATCTAATCTTATGAGAAAGTGCTCCACAAATAATGCTATTGAAATTGTTGTTGCCATCCACATGCCATTTATCAGACATCTAGACCACTCTTGAAAACATGCTTAAGATTCAGCCTTGCTTAGTATTTTGGGCACCTCAGCAAGCACCAGCAATGGGCAGCTAGAAGACTGTTGGATTCTTTTTCACCTACATTTTCTTTTAGAAGTGTAACTATTTAGTGTTAATTTACAGAATCAAAGATGTGAACAGTTTACTGTGATGCTGAGGGGAAAGAACTTTTTTTTTGGTCTAGATACAGTCATCAGAACACGCCTAGGGAAACTAGTAATCATATAATTGACAACCTGCCAACATGTCAGATATTCTCTGCTCAAGTGTTGTAGATTAACAACTGTGACAGCTCCTTTTTTCTTTCTTTCTCTTTCTTTCTTTCTTTCTTTCTTTCTTTCTTTCTTTCTTTCTTTCTTTCCTTCTTTCTTTTTCTTTCTTTCTGTCTTTCTTTCGTTGCAATACTGGCAACGGTGACTGTGGAGATGTGGAGTTGTCTGCATTGATGGAGTTTAAGGCTGGCAAAGAAAGGTTCCAGAAAGCAGGTAAAACAAAAACAAAAGGCAAAAAATTAAATAAACAAGTAAATAACAGGGTGAGAAATTGGTAAGGCCTGAAATCATGGTAAAAACCAAGTGGCTTTTCTTTTTGTGCATTGCTTTTGAAAACACTATTGGTTGGATTTAGGGAAGGTGGAGGACAGAGGTCTGCACAGGACTGTTTTTATAGTCCCGCTTCCGCTGTTTATTCAGTCTTTGTTCACCCACTGCTCGCTTAAAATAATTTTCTCCCTGACCTGACTGTTCCCACTAAATTTATATCTGATTTTCAAAATCTTACAATTAAATTGGGTACTATCAAAATATAGAGATAACAAATAAAACTGTAGGTTGTGCAAGGATTGTAGGCTAAATGTCAGTTTTGTTTGCCCCTTTGTGATGAGACCTGAGTGCCGCATTAAACCTGAGGTTCCTATATTGTTAGACCGCTTTCTCCTGTTCAAATTACACCAGAGTTACCGACCGCTACCTTGTTTTATACGGAAATTTATTCCTGTGCTGCAAGAAATCTGATCTAGTCCTGCGGAAATGCAGACCTCTAGTGGAGGGGGTTGGGATCTGCGGTCAGTGAGTCAGTTGGTCGACAGTAGCCTCTATTGGATTTATGCAAGAAGAGCAGGTGCACAATTTAAGATCTCAAAAATCGTACACAGCAGCCTCTATTGGATTTGCGATAACAAAAACTGCAACAAAAAAAAGTACCTCCTGGGATGTGTTTTGCTCTGTCCAAAAATGTATACAGGGGTACATATCCGTAATGAGCAAGGGTTGTTTCTTTCATTTTAAATAAATTCAGTTCATATATTCAATTCCCTCTAAAGCACTTTTTACACTGTATATGTTATTATAGTGTAGTTATGTTGTAGTTTTAGTTTAATCAAAACTGCTTCAGTTCAGTTCACCATCCTTTTTTGATCCTTCATCCTTTTCCCCTTCCTTTTGTTTGTTTATGCCTTCCTTTCTTTGTTGTGTCATGTTTTGCTCCTCTGTTCAGATCCTGGAACTGTTAATGTTGTTGGCATTTTTTTCACACTGTCATTGGCCAGCATTACGTAGCTGACGTATGTCTCTCAGTGGGCTGAATGTTTCCTTTCCCAACCTCCCCAGAGTAGAACCAGATTTAGCTGCTGGCCCGTTGCTGGCACGTCTCGGTACAGTGAATTCACAGGTGCCCAGAAAGCAGGTGATGGATCTCCTAGTCCTTTGTCTCCCAGTCATTATCCTCCAGAGAAGCTCTAATCCCTCTGTCAACACGGGAGTATATCTCGCTGAATGATCCGTCCCTGGACACTCACATCTCTTGCACTTCATTCTGACGGCTGTGGATTCTTGCAGCTCTGCATCTTCTGAGCATCAAAACACAATAAGCTGGCCTCAGTTTTTTTTTTTTTTTTTTTTTGGCCTTCGATTTCTCCCTCCTCCTCCACCTCCATTCTCTTCCTTCATCTCACGCTCCATTCCTCATCTCTCGCAGGTGGATTGAGTCAATCTCAGTGAGTCACTCCGGCGTACATATATAGAGTAAAATAAGAGTAAAAGATTCACCACCCACTATTCCACAGGGCGATCGAGGGAGCGAGAGTAACCTTTCTCGGTATAGCTGAAATGCATCTGCTTATTTGCACTTTCACTCGAGGACCTCGCTTCCATTTGCACACTCACTTTTAGTGTAGGTATTTCCGCCTCCTCTCAGGAGAACAGACACCACGCACTTCTGCTGGCACGCAAAAGCAAGATTACACCTGAGGGAGGGAGGAAAACTGCTGTATCTCTCGCAGATGTGTGTTACAAATCAATCTGGTGCTTATGTGTTTTAATCAGAAGTGATCTTGAGATATGTGAAGCTAATTTATTGTCAAGTGCACTTTTGAGTGCAGTAAGACAGAGGGGACGGTGGCGGTGACACTTTGAGAATGGGATGACATATTTTGTAGCGTAATCTTTATGTTCATTCAACTAAAGCTATACATATTTTTATTAAGTGTAGACAGGTGTGACTGAACAGACAAGTCTTTGTTTTGTGGTTATAGCAAACCTCAGAACTATAGAAATGCATGTATAAATGGATACTATAATCTGGTATGAATCAACAATGGATCTCTTTGTCAATTAGGAGTAACTATATGCACATTTTTATAGATTATATATTAATATTATTTATGCATTATATATATATATATATATATATATATATATATATATATATATATATATATATATATATATATTTATTTTATGTATATATAAATATATATATATATATATATATATATATATATATATATATATATATATATATATATATATATATATATATATATATATATATATATATGTGTGTGTGTGTATATATATTTATTTATTTATTTATTTATTTATATATATATATATATATATATATATATATATATATATTTTTTTTTTATGTATATATATATATATATATATATATATATAAATATATATATATATAAATATATACATAAATGAAATATGTATATATATATATATATATATATATATATATATATATATATATATATATATATATATATATATATATAAATGAAATATGTATATATGAAATATGTATATAAATGAAATATGTATATATGAAATATGTATATAAAGACATGATCAGCAACAATACTCCGGAAGGCTTTGGTATTGACACGATGCTCAATTGGGACTAATGTACAATTGGTACAAAGTGTGCCAAAAAACCATTGATATGAGGCAGGATGGATCCATGCTTTCACGTTGTTGATGACAAATTGCGACCCTACCATCCGAATGTTGCTGCCGAAATTGAGACTCATCAGACCAGGAAAGTTTTTCCAATCATCTATTGTCCAATTTTGGTGAGTCTGTGTGAATTGTAGCTTCAGTTTCCTGTTCTTAGCTGACAGGAGTGGTACCCGGTGTGGTCTTCTGCTGCTGTAGCCCATCGGACTCAAGTTTAGATGTGTTGTGCATTCAGAGATGCTCTTCTGCCGACCTCAGTTGTAGCGAGTGGTTATTTGAGTTACTGTTGCCTTTCTATCAGCTGGAACCAGTCTGGCCATTCTTCTCTGAGGTCTGGCATCAGCAAAGCATTTGCACCCACAGTACTGCCGCTCACTGGATATTTTCTCCTTTTCAGTCTATTCTCTGTAAACCCTAGTGATGGTTGTGTGTGAAAATTCCAGTAGATCAGCAGTTTCTGAAATACTCAGACCAGCCTGTCCAGCACCAACACCCATGCCACGTTCAAAGTCACTTAAATCCCCTTTCTTTCCTCGTTCTGACACTTGACTTGAACTACATCAGATCGTCTTGACCATGTCTACATGCCTGAATGCATTGAGTTGTTGCCATGTAATTGGGTGATTATAAATTTTGGTTGACGAGCAGTATGTACCTAAAAAAATGGCCGAGAAGTCTTTGTGCTTAGACAAAATGAGTATAGCCCTTCCAAATCTATCTTTTAAATTAATATTTTAATACTATACAATATTATATTTGTGCATATAGAGTTTAGTATGATAACTGTCCAAAAAATAAGACTCCCCAAATTATATGTTTGTGAAAAATATTAATAAAAAATTAAGAGAAGCAAAAATTTATCAAATTTAGCTTGATTTAAAAAAAAATGTTTTTTTAAAAATAATTCATAATAAAAGTTTATATATATATATATATATATATATATATATATATATATATATATATATATATATATATATATATATATATATATATATATATATATATATATATATAAATTATTTGGTTTTCTATTTCTTATGATATTTTGTGACAAAATATATACATTTATTATAATTTTTTGTTCAATCAAAATGGGGTGTCCCTCAATTATGCTCAGCACTGTGTTGTTGAAATCAGAATTATACTCCCCTCTTTGATTTTCTTTTTTTCTTTTTTAAATATTTCCCAAATTATGTTTAAGATTTTCACAGTTTCTGGAGAAAGTCTTATTTGTTTTATTTCGGTTAGAATAAATACAGTTTTTATTTTTTAAGAACCATTTTAAAGTCAAAATGATTAGCTCCCTTTAAGCTATATATTATTTCGAGTCTACAGAACAAACCATCGTTATACAATAACTTGCCTAATTACCCTAACCTGTCTAGTTAACCTAATTAACCTAGTTAAGCCTTTAAATGTATAATATCTAGTATAATATGATTTACTGTCATCATGGCAAAGACAAAATAAATCAATTATTAGAAATGAGTAATTAAAACTATTATGTGTGGAAATGTGTTGAAGAAACCTTCTCTCCATTAAACAGAAATTGAGGAAAAAATAAATGGGGTCAAATAAATCAGGGGGGGTTTAATAATTCTGACTTTAACTGTACGCACAGCACTGTGTATATATCAAAATTAAATCATAGCAGCATATCAAAGCAAAAATTATTTTAAAGTAAACAATTCAAACTATTTTTCTGATTATTTATTATAATGTATAAATATGGATTTATTTTTACAGCTAATTTGATTCAACTTCAGCAGCAACTAGTTACAGCAATATGGAAGAATGAATCAAGAGATAAGTGTTTATCAAAAAAAAAAAAAAAACAGCAGCAGTTGCTGCCTAAATAGTTTGAAAAAAGTTTAAATAGCCACCAATCTGTTTAGTATCTTCTACTGTCTAATGTTGTTGCTTCTATCTTTAATTATGGGACATACCCACAAACACCTGAGTCTATTTTCAAACTTATCCGTTGTGTATTTCCGCATAAAGACTACGCGCACAGCAACGCAGTGTGTGAATGCTCCATCATGACCCGTGGATTCTCTGGTAATTCCAGGCTGTTCATTGCATCACCTGACAATTTCTGCCAATCTAATCATTCCCTGTAGCACGAAGACACAAGCTCATAGTGAGGCATGATTTCATTTAGCCCGTTGTCAGGAGATTTTTATTAGAAGCCACACCAGCTTCGTTTTCTTAAATTGTGTTTAAAGGCACAGACTGAGACTGTTCTGTCTCGCTCTGCCGCCGACCTGAAGCACTGGCTTGTAAATCTGCATTTAAATTGAATTTAGGACATTATTAGATTTGCCTGAAATAGTGATGGCTTTTGCGTGCATTGTCTACATGTGAACAGCTCCACAGAGAGAAAAAAAACAACACATTTGAGCAGCTGCGTCACATTAAGTAGTTTCATCCGACGGTGGTCACTTTGCGGTCTGAAAGACTGTCTCATTATACCTGCTTCAGTAGCAGCGATGGACAGCCAGTGTCGCTCTTTGTGTCATCCAGCCTGACAGAGAATGGGCCACAATTACCGTATGGCTTCTGTTCGCTATTTAGCGCCACACATGATCCATTATTGACTTCATAAAGCCATGTAAGCTGGATAATAGTATCATATCAGTTTACACTAGACACTCCGTCAATATCAAGGCCAGACTTATTAAATCCAAAAATACATTTTGAAGCCAACACGAAGCAAAGGCTTTGTTTACTTTAGTTTTTTTCTTTGTCATCATCACAACAATGTGAAATGTCATGCATTACTGTAGCTTTATTTCACAGTGTGGAAATTTGGTACAGTGTTAGTGCAAGCATTTATGTGTTTTTAAATATATTAAATAGATTTGACATGGTGGCTCAGTGAAAAAGGTCGCTGGTTCGAGTCCAGGTTGGGTCATTTGGCATTTTTGTGTGGAGTTTGCATGTTCTCTTCAGTTTCTTCCGGGTGCTCTGCGGTACAGGTGACTTAAAGGTGAGGTGAATTAAAACAGGGGTATTCAAACTTTTGGTCAATTTCACTAGCGCCCCCCCTCAACTACAACTCATCACCCCCCCTCCTGCAAACCAAAAATTATAATGCATGTGCCAACCTCTTTCAGATATTACTTGCTGCGTTTGTAGTGTGTAGCATTAATTAAATTAAAACATAAATATATCTGATTCAGTGTGATGGATGAACCGTTTCTGTGAGGACAGCATGGTTGAATTCCTGACACGACTAACCGTAAATCATCTTTCACTGTTGATAAGCATGAGCCATAGCAAACTTGCTTTTCATATATGTACATACAGAAAATGCTGCTTCACAAAGCCAAGTTTGGCATTTTTGGTTTGATCAGACGTAGCTTGTGCCCTTTCTCCAGTCAAAGCTGAAAATAGCCCAATATTAGCTACTGCATGGTCTGCACATGCTCACTGGAAAAGCAAAGTCCACAATACTGTGTATAGGAAATAGAACAAATAATGCGCAGACAGTACATTTCTATGTAGTATACATGATGACACCTTTTGACCCAATATTTGCAAATATAGTTATTTTATTGACTTTTTTTGTTTGTTTGTTTGTTTTTTGCATAATTGACATTGTTGAGTTGAACTGAAAAAGTCTTACAAAATTACAGAGCATTTTCAGTTTTAGATTTCGGCCAAATGCATGCTGGATTTTTTTTTTTAATTTCAGACCAGGATTTTTATTTTGTTGCATTCCTTATGAATATAATTACTTTGTGGCACATTGTGACTAGATTGTATAACCAAGTGCATTTGTATCGCACGATTGTATTTCTTTCATAATATTAACTATACCTTATTAATTACAAGTTTGAAGAAATACATTTGTTAATGTGTCTTATTTGAAAAGTCTCAGGCAAGGCTGTATTTAATTAATAAGATTTCCAGTAAAAACAGTAATATTGTGAAATATACTAAATGATTATTATTTGCTCTGCTCGGTATGATAGGCTGATAGATGACGATGCAGTGTCTCTCAGAAATTAAAGATATATAAAATAGGCACTATATTATAAATAAACTGCATATTTGCAATCTAAACAACTACATTCTTGACAAAAAAAGCCTCAAAAGTACATTATGTTGCCCAACAGCTGCAATATTTATCAAACTGTGGCGTCCTCTGTTTGTTGCTGTATGTGGGCAGAGTAATACACAATGTGTGTGTGTGTTATTTTTATGTGTTTAAATAAAAAAAAAAGTTAATTAATTATAGTTTTAGCAAATCTGAATGTTTCAGCTGCCAATAATCTGTAATATTACTTATTTATTTTCAATACCCATCTTTTATTGAATAAATAAATCATATGAGTAAATAAAATCTGTAAAAAATAAAAACATTTATTTTCAAGTCTCAGAATTGCGTAATTTGTTATTATTATTATTATAATTATTATTATTATTATTATTATTATTATTATTGTTGTTGTTGTTGTTGTTGTTAATGAATTAATTCATTCCTTCATTCATTCATTTTCTTTTTGGCTTAGTCTCTTTATTTGGTCATCACAGCTGAATGAACCGCCAACCTATCCAGCATATGTTTTACGCAGCGGATGCCCTTCCAGCTGTAACCCATCATTGGGAAACACATACACACTCATTCACACACACACACACACTCACACACTATGGTCAATTTTAGCATGCCCAATTCACCTGTACCACATGTTTGGATTTGTGGGGGAAACCGGAGCACCCGGAGGAAACCCACATGAACACGAGGAGAACGTGCAAACTTTACACACAGAAATGCCAACTGACCCAGCCGAGGCTCAAACCAGCGACCTTCTTGCTGTGAGGTGAACGTGCTACCCACTGTGCCACCACGTCAACCATTATTATTATTATTATTATTATTATTAGTATTAGTATTATTATTACTATTATTACTATTAATTATGATCATGTATGTGTATGATTTTCAAAGCATCTCAGCGATTTCAATTTGATAATTAATTACCAGAGCCAATTATAAAATAGAAGACTCTTTTATTTTTGTGCATCAGTGAGCAGTTCTCCAGTTGGTAAATAATTTATTTAAGCTTCTGTTTTTAGTGCAGTGCTCCATAAATCAGTTTTAATATAATTACTATGAAAGAGTGTTTTTATACACTCTGTGTACTCTGTTCACCAGCTAGTTTGTAAACATGTACACTTGGTTTGTGTGTGTGTGTGTGTGTGTGTGTGTGTGTGTGTGTGTGTGTGTGGGTGGTGGATCGAGAGCTGCTTTTATAACAGCACTGTGTGTCTGTATGTGCTCTAAGGCTTCATGATGTTTCTGCTGTTCTCTTAGTCTCTCCTCGGCATGGATTCGCTAATATCATCGACCTACTGTCGGCTTTCTAATGAATATCTTTGTGATGAGGGAAGTTACTCGCCCTTAGCAGACACGTCCCATCCATAGTGACTTACGGTGCACTAATTACATGGACAATCCCTCCGGAGAAACCTAGGGTTAAGTGCTGTCCTCAGAAGACTTATTGATGAATGAACAGGATTATGTGTTCAGTAACTCTTCAGTTCCTTGAACACGCACCCTTGATGTTAGCAAGCCTAATCAGATTTTAAAGATAAATTTAATCATTTAATTAATGGCCTCAAATTTGCATACTTGCCTATTATATAGCATGTGAGCGGAGTTGTAACAGTAGGCAAGATGTACCTGGCTGTGCGGGTTAGATGATCACAGTTCATAGGAGAGGATTTGTGGATAAGTGAAATGATAATACTGTAACATATTGAGTGATTTCATTCATAATGCACACTATCTGGAACAGACTACACTTAACATTTGTTGCATTCAGATTTAAATGTAGTACCGGTTACAATGTATTCAGCTTAAATGAACTCAGTGTTACATTTTACATGTTTTATTTACAGATTTACAGTACAGGCACACAGTACATTTGATCAGTTCTTGTTTTCTCTAGTAATCAAACCCACATTGCTGGCACCATGCTATTAGAACTATTTAAGCTGTATACTAAAGAAAATGTGGTTGTCTTAATTTTAAGCTGAATCATATGAGTCATTTAAACTTATTATATTAAACTGACTAAAAACAGACTTATAGAATTATGTTGGAACATGATTAACTTAGTTTAATTAGTTGCAATTAGCTGAAAACCTATGTTGTCATGATTGATCATATCATTTTTACAGTGTACAGGATGGCATCGATGTTGATTCAGTTCAGCTCAATAACAGTGCAAAGTTTTTTAAAGTTTCTAATAAATCCCATTTTAGCATTAATGGCATACAACATAAAAATATCCACGGCAGACACCATGCATCAGTGCATGTCATGTAGAAAAATATTTAAGTAATAGTTAAACAGATATAAAAATGCCATTTCATTTGGTTCCAAACCCACACTGAAAAAAAGATTTCTGGAAAATTGTTGCAAACAATTTATATGTGTTGAATTTAAACAAATGAAATTCACCAATGTTCAGCTTAATTTGTTTGTTTAAATTTAGGCTAAATAAATTGTTTACAACCACTTCAAAAATGTGAAAATCCAAGTCATTATTTTTGGTGGTGCTTTCACACCTGTGAATCGATTCATTTATTCCAAAACAGGAATTAAAATTGTTACATTGTTGCTCTTTGTATTTGGTGCGGTTCACTTTCACACGGCAAAGTTTCTAAACGGACCAAAGAGGTAAAACAAGTCACGTGTGAGTAAACTCTCCTTACATTGGTCAGAGTTTCACGGTTTATTTTGCAAAGTCCCGCTCAGCTGTCAGGGGTGATGGTGGTTTGACAGGGTGCGTGCGAGGAGGTATGCAGTGGGGAGGTGTGAGAAGGGTGCGTGACGTATTTGAAGACCGGGAGGGAGACGCGCGATTACTGGGAGATTATTACTCGTGTGCGTGCATCCGGTAGACACTCTGTGCAATTGCGGGCGACTCCTGAAACTTCCAGGAGATTTGTGATGTCTGGAATGACCTCCTGTCCTACCGTTAATTCTCTCTTCATATAGCCGTATGCCTATTACATATCCATAAAACACTGTGATATAGCCAGGCTCGGATCGTATCGCTTTCTCACTATAATCGATCCGCTCCAGAGTTCGCTTCAATCCAGCCGAGACCACCTCATTCAGGCGATCTCGGACCGATTGGGCGGTCAGTGAAAATCTATTAGACATCTATGAATAGTTCAAAACTAGACTAGTCATCAAACAGACAGATAAGACAGACTTTGTGTAGTCATACATTTCTTTGACAAGTCTAATTTTGGCCCGTTTTTAGACGTCTGTTACACTGTAACACTCAACAGTCAACTTTATCAAATAAAATAAGTGTATATAGTTAACTCAAAATGTACTGAAAGTTAATTGTGCTCATTTGAAAAGAGTGTTGAAAGTAATGGGTTGATTAAATACTTCATTACTTCAGCTTAAATGGAGCAAGTTCACAGTACTCATATAGATTCATTTTTTACCTCAAATGGTTTGTGGCAATCAGTTACCTCAAATAATTTACCTTAACTTTTTTAGTTTTACAGTGTAGAGTTTCACTGACAGTCCAGATTAAGCCTTGTTTTAGACTATATGACTATGTTTAGATGTCTATTAGATGTCTTTTAAAAAAGCATGAATGGTCTGCTGGGATGTGGCTTATGCAATATACACAGAGGCTTATACCAAAGATTTTTGTGAGAAAATAGCTGTTTTCTTTCTGAAAAGGACTAACACATCCAAATGCATTGAATAAAAGAATCAGTGATTGCAGTCAAACAAGGACAAATTCAGTTATAGAGTATAAGTTTGGTTAACAATCCACCTAAAAATTCAACCCAGTGGTCATGTTTAATCTATATTTTACACAAATGTGGGCCATTTTTAATGTACATATGGTGCGTATATCATAATGTCTTGTACTTTTAGTTGTTTCTGGTGTTTAGTTATGGAGGACGAAACCTGCAAAAATAATAAATAAATAAATAAATAAAAAAATTAAAAATAAATAAATAAAATAAAATTAATAAATATAAAAAATAAGTGAATGAATAAATCCGTAAATTCCTGCATAAATTAAACCATAATTAAATAAACACGAAAACAGCCAGTCAAAAAAATCAAATGTGCAATTTTTCTAACAATCAACCAATGGTGGCATAAAGGCTGCCCACTTATGATTGACAAACAGCCACTCATTAGTATGCTGAGCTGAGGAAGAGTAAATACAGGATTATATTCAAAAATAAATGAACGTTTGAAAGGGGGTGAAAAAATAATTCAGTTTCTTGTTTCTCCAACATTCATACAATTTATTTCATTATTTATCAGCCCACACTATTAATTATTTATATATTTATTTATGCAGGAACTAGTGAATTTTTAATAATAATTATTTAATCTTTTTTTTTTTTTATAAAAAAATCAAGATCAAAATGTATTTATTGTTTTTGCAGGTTTCATCCTCCTTAATTAGTCAACTGTGTTCTGTTTTGTTTTTTAAGTTTTGGTTGATTAAATGTATGAAAATTAATACTGCCTAATGATTCAATTGATAATCACAATTATTTTGCTTTTAGTTATAAGTTATATTCAGAAATATCATTAGAATTAAATGTTTACCTATTAAGACAGATCAAGAAACGGTCAGCTTATTATACTTCAACGCTGCTATACAAAGAAAAAAGGCAGTAACTTTGAATTCATTTATTTTTTACCAAAAACAGGTTATCAGAAACTGATATTAAGGATATTCAAGACCTCCTTAATCACATGGATATGTGTCTTGAGCCAGTTTTGTTGTTTTTCTACAGTTGTGAGATTTCTAGTGTTCAAGTGCGAACACACACACACACACACACACACACACACACACACACACACACACACACACACACACACACACACACACACACACACACACACACACACACATACAAACACATCCTGTGTGCACAAACCCAGAGCAGTGGGCAACCATTCCTCCAGCACCCAGGGAGCAATTAGGGGTTAGGTGTCCTGCTCAAGGGCTCCTCAGCTGGGTATCAAAGATGGGAAAGACTACGGTTCATTCACTTCCACCAACTTCAATTCCAACTCCCAAACCATTAGACCACAACTACAACAAGCTCACTTTTTAATCTTGAAATTCGTAAAACTCATCCACGCTGCTCTCTTATTGTAAAGAGAATGTGGGCAAACGGTTGCCAGATTGTATGTTTCCTTTTAAGAGATAAACTCTGATTGGGGAATTTAAACTCTTGACATCTGGCAACAGCAAGCATGAAATCATACTGAGGCTTTTTATAAACAGTCTGTAATAATTTGTCTCAAAAAACAAAGCTGGCTAGTCGGTAGATGTAGGTTGCAGGATTTAACACTAAATTTCATCCTTCATTTTGGTTGCAAGACCATGACAACAGCCAACTTTTAACCTCTCTAACACGATGATGTAGCAGCCACAACCAAAGAAATTGATTTCTTCATGCTGGTCATCTTATCTAGAACAGCCTAAATCTAACAATCCATACCAGGCATTTGTCCTTTGAAAAAACAGAGGTGGTCGAAGAACTACACTTTGAATTTCAGTACTACAGATTTCATTAATTACACTATGCCAATAATTTATATACTGTAGGCCACTTGTGTGTTTTCTTTTTTACTCCATAAGGAAAATAACGTGTTTGATATTTTGATGAATAATTTTGCAACTGCACGGTTGAAAGAAAATCATACAGGTTTGGAGCGACACGAAGGTGGGTAAATGATGACAGGGTTTTCATTCCTGTCTGAACCACTCTTTTAAAAGCAGAAGCAAACCGCCGTCGAGTTTAATCGCGCACCTGCTCGTGGATATTCTAAACACTAGATCACAGAGACAGTCTGCTGTTGGGCTAAATTATTCTCTCTCCTTGGAGATCTCCTTTATACGAGCTGAATCAAATTCAGATGTGTGGGATTGGGAGAGAGAATAGCTGTAGAAACGAATGTTCGTCGTTTATGGCAAGGATGAATAAACCGCTCTATACCGGGCCTGATGTGTGCGCTTTTAATCCCAAACATTTTCCTTTTGTTGGCGTAGGAAATTGTCCTCAAACTGTCAGCATCGAGTGTTTCACAGTGTTCTCCTGTTGTTTAATTCTGCATCTCACCGCAGCTTTTTTCGTTTCCCGTGCAGTGGGTTTCCACGCTTCCAACAGTCACAGCCAGAAAAAATATGAAGTCATAACCACAGTATCTGTTTTCCCCTGTACAAAAGCTTAAGAAACATTACCCCGGGCTAATAACGTACACCCTTTGGAAAGGCCTTTTTTTTAGGAATTAGCAATGAAATCATTCTCTGAGGGCCATTTAATAGGAAAAGTCACTCTCGGTTGGGTTTGGAATGCCGTCAAAATTTGGGAGGGCTCAATTTACTCAAAGTACTGCTCTTGCTTGTTTTTCCAGCTAGATCTGAAAACTTTACCACCAGCCTCATTTACTGTACTGCACTATAATTGCATCGATTCTGCGGTTATTTAGTCATGTGGATGTAAATATCCTCTAAATCAAGAGTAGTAGCAGAAATACAAGTGGCATTTTTAGGATCTCCAGAAACGCCTCTGCTGTAGTGTTTACGGATGCGTTTTCTCATTGCAGCTTGGTTTTGATTAGGTTTCAAATGACATCTGAGCCGGTGCGGGTCCAATATGATTTCTCTTTGCCGCTCAATTGTTGCACCAGGTGGCTTGAGACCCGCGGGGTGCATGAGAGTGACCACATCTCAAGATCTCCCTCGCTCGCTCGCTCTATCTCTCTTTCTCAGCTTGGTTTCTTGCTTCCAGTACAAGGATTAAACTGATTAAATCCTACCTGCCACAGATGCACTTCCCCCCTGAGGAGACCCCCTTCTCGCAGACTGCCTTACCTTTTCCATTCCCGCCTGGGAGAGATGGAGCGAAAAACCTCGACCTGACAGACAGCCTGAAGTCAGCCGTTCAGTGTTGTAAATGAATTGTTTTCTTAAATTTAATATTTTCAGCTAGTTGATTGGATTGAGGTTGTGGATCATTTATAGCTATTTAAGGGCTTGAAAAGTCTTAAATTCACTGAAATATTATGTTGTAGGTCTTAAATAATTTTAAACAGGTCTTCATTTTAAAAGTTGTCAAGTAAAGTTATCCAAGCTGCCTGACAACCATCCAATCACCAGCAATCTATCTAAATTAAGGCTGCTCAAATTTTTCTTGCGAAGAGCCAAAAAACAAAGTTGAGTGAGGCTAGTGGGCCGAAGGTAAATATAGTTTCCTAATATAAATGTGTTTAATATTTAAAAATGACTAGAAAACATTGCTTTACACTAACTGATACAGTATTTATTCATTTATTTTTTTACAGTTTGTAATGAACTTGTTATTACAGTGAAAACAAAAAAATCTTATTTATAACAAAATTACACTAGTTTTTGCCTGGATTTGCTCACCAATGTCTTCTGCTCTATTTGTTGAGTGACGGTATTTACATTGGTTAAAAATCTGATTCATTTACAACATTTAATTAAAACATTTCATTTCAATTTGCTTTTTTGTAGCTCAGCAATAAAACAAACAAACAAAGGAATGCTATGTTCAATTAGAAATGACAATCTCTGTGTTAAAGCCATTTGCCCTCAAAATTCTCACTTTCTTCCCAGATGGGATGGTAGGTCAAATCTAAGGTTACAATGGGCCTATATATAAATATATACAGTTGAATTCAGAATTATTAGCCCTCTTAGAATTATTATTATTTTTTTTTAAATATTTCCCAAATGATGTTTAACAGAGCAAGGAAATGTTCACTGTATGTCTGATAATATTTTTTCTTCTGGAGAAAGTCTTATTTGTTTTATTTTGGCTAGTATAATAGCAGTTTTTAAATGTTTAAAAAACATTTTAAGGTCAAAATAATTAGCCCCTTTAAACTATATATATATATATTTTTTTTTTGGTAGTCTATAGAACAAACCATCGTTATTCAATAACTTGCCTAATTACCGTAACATGCAGAGTTAACCTAATTTACCTAGTTAAGCCTTTAATTGTCACTAAGCTGTATAGAAGTGGCTTGAAAAATATCTAGTCTAATATTATTTACATAATGACAAAGATAAAATAAATCAGTGATTAGAAATTAGTAATTAAAACTATTATGTTTAGAAATGTGTTAAAAAAAAACTTTCCGTTAAACAGAAATTGGGGGAAAAAAATAAACAGGGGGCTAATAATTTTGACTTCAACTGTTAAGTTTTTTATTGCAACAAGATCTTTATTTCACAAAAGATCTAATAATATAATATAAATATTATTATATTTTCTTATCAGGAAAAGAAAACTAAAAACAATTACAGAATTTCTCATGATAATAACTGCAATATATCTCTTTAATCTTCCATTTACACAAAAACTATTTACAGAAGAAAGTGTGAGTGAACATAATATTTAATCAAAAGCAAAAAAATATATATATTTTGATTATTTGTGTAGTTTCCTTCATAATAAATATACTTTTAACAATGTTAAACTTGTCATAAAAAAAAGAAACATTGTTGAAAAAAAGTCTATACAACTAATGTTTTCTTATTTTGATACATTAAAATATGTGTTTAAGAAATAACAACATGTGTTTTTTCCAATTCCATTGGTCCAACCGGGCTATTACAAAAAATCCTGTGTTTAGCCCCGTACAAGTATAAATTATCATTCATAATGGTTTTAAATTTGACTTGATGAAATCTGCTGCAACCCTGTATTTATTAGCAATAAACCTTAAAGAAACTCTTTTTTTTATTTATTTATTTATTTATTTATTTTTTAAAGAGTAGGCAGATTTTACAAATCCCCTGATTAAACAGTTTTTAGATTTTTAATATTTGATATTACGCTGCATAATATCATTGCTCCTGCTGCAGCCTAGGTACAGGTGCAAAGTTCCCTGATCATTACACCGGAATGAGAGTATCCTAGACATTTGAAACTAGAAAATAAAAAATATATTTTTCCAACATGTACATGTTGTAACTACAGAAGAGTTGAGCTTTTAAATAGGAAAATGAGGTAAAAAAAAAAGAAAGTGGTACCTTTAAAATGGCTTTACTGGAGCTTTTTGAAGCAAGAACCAAGGACCAGATGATGAAATAAAAGCGAATCCTTCTTTGAAACGAAGCGATTTATGGTGATATTTCCCTTGTGACACTGTATGTTCATGTTTAGCTGTGACATTTTTCACATAGCTGTCTGCTTTGTTCCCAGTGAGACCAACAGAAAAGTTACTAAACTTACACTTTTGACTCCAGAAGCTCTGCTTGATTCCGCTCGTTGTTCCAAAGCGTTACAGTTCAGTCATCGTGATTAATGGAGAGTGAATTTTTGGCAGTTTTTTTGTTCTGTGTGCATTGAATTAATGGTAGGACTCTATTCAAGGACACGCATCCTCTGTTTTGTGCTGCAGGCTTCTTGACGCTGTCATATTTCTTTGATTCATCACAAGGTATTCATATCATATTGCTAGCGTTGTGTGCTTTGGAGGTTACTTTGGATTTGTTTCACTATTCGGGTTTAGCCTAAAATATTCAAGATTAGTAAGTGGAAAACTCTTGTTAATCTTTCTTCTGGAGTTATTCTGTCTTTTTTGGGGGGGTGAAATTGTGACTTCACAGTTTTGTTTAGATGGCTTGCAACTATATTTTGTAAAAAGTCAGAAAATACCTCGAGATTTAGATCCCTTAAGATCCCTAAATTCAGAATGAAAGTCTCCATTCGAGTCATTTTCGTGACTTATTTTTATCTCCCGGAGTGCTCCTGTGAGATAAGGTGCTGTTGGCTACCCTTTGGGAGGATAGCGGCCTCACACAGAGCACCATTTGATTTGTCGATGTCAAATACAATCAGACGGAGCGACTCCGAATTGCTAAAGGGTGAAGGTGAGCCAAGGGCCTCTCATTCCTGCTCTGCAGGAGGGTCCAACCTCTCGCTCCATCAACACTGCAAATGTCAAGCCGTCCCATCCGACAAGGCGAAGTACTGATAAGCACTCTGCTCTTGACCTACGGTCGGCCCAGAAAGGATTTGAACACTTAAGTCACACTTACAGGAGTACAAATGTCACTGCTTTAGATAACAAAATAGGAATGAACGTATCTGAAACAACTTTAATCAGAACTAACTAACTTTTATTGGCTGTTTTTCACTTTTAGCTTTTTTGAAGGGGCACTATAGTGGCTTAGTGGGTAGCACTGTCGCCTCACAGCAAGAAGGTCGCTGGTTTTAGTCCTGGCTGTGCCAGTTGACATTTCTGTGTGGAGTTTGCATGTTCTCCCTGTGTTTGCAAGGGTTTGCCTCGTGTGTTCCGGTTTCCCCCACAGTCCAAAGAGACATGATATAGGTGAATTGGGTAAACAAATGGGCTGTAGTGTATGAGTGTGTGTGAATATGAGAGTGTATGGGTGTTTCCCTGTACAAGGTTGTGGCTGGAAGGGCATCCGCTGTAAAAAAAAAACAAATGCCGGAAATGCAGTAAACTAATTCCGCCAATCACAGTCATTTCTGTCAAGCACTAGTGAATACTATGGCGAATTTGAGAACGTGCCTAAATGTTAGTGGGATATTAACATTTTTATTGATTTTAGTACAAAAATTGGGTACTGTGACAAGTCTGATATAGTGAAAGAATCAGTTCATTAGCTTGAGTTTGATAAATGGCATCTAAACGTGTTTTTGGGAAAGAAAACGTTAGTTAGCTAGTTCCATTTCCCTTAACCTAACTGAAAATTAGGTGTGATATCTCTTTTTTATTTTTACTATCCGTTAAAAATGGACCTTCGGGTCACTTGAAAGGCGTTGAAATGATACATTAGTGTCACTTTCTCTTCACTGATAAGATATACAGTCAGGTACACAACAATGCGCCATCCCGGATGCCATTCCTGTGTGACTCCAGGTGATACTTTATAGGTTTCTTCCCACTGCAGCCTCACTTTCGCTTTTAAAATGGCAGCTGCACCATCAGTCTTTTACCGATAATGTTACAACTTCTTTTTCCGGATAACTGCTGGAACAAATTTACCAGTGTTTTGAAAAAGGGCCTGTTCACACATGGAACATTTTCTGGAAAATATGAAAAACTAACTAAACTAAAGCTAATATGGTACTTATTTGTCCTAGTATAGAAATGAATGGTTACAGGTTTGTAACATTTTTTTTAAAATAACTTATTATAGCTTATCAACAGAATTAAGAAACTGATAAAGGTTTGTAATCACTTGAGAGTGATTAAACAGTAGGTAAATATTCATCTTTGGTTGATATATTTCTTTAATTCCAGGGGCCCTATCATACAGCCGGCGTAATAAGGTGCAAGAGGTGTTGTGATTTTTTTTTTTTTTTTTTTGCTATTTTCAGACCAGAGCAACCCTAAATTTTACGTTCTGCACCACATTGTTTAAATAGCAAGTTTATTTGCGCCTCTTTGTGGACTCATGAGTGTTCTAAAATGGAGGCGTGTTAAAGTGCATTGTTTCTGCGTTGCTATTTTGAGGAACTGAAATACACTTTGCCATTGACCCACTTAAAGCTGGTCTAAAGTTCAGTGCAGAGTGTGTACGCAGGTTCAAATGCTTAATGCGCACTGGATGAACAGTAATGGACACAGATCTTTACATATGAAACAAATTAAAGGAATAAAATGCTACACAAATTATTATTTTTCTACATAAATATAAAAACCACTACCTCCATGCCTTCTTCATGCCTTTTTTCAGTTTATTCATGACAATCTGCATTTGTAATGTTGTTATTATTATTAGCAATACAATTTATTATATGCATATTTATATTTGTTTTAATAAAAACAAGTTTAGATTTGTCCACCTGTAAGGTTTTGGAGATATATGCATCAACATTTGGGACATAAGAATAGGACGTGTGTTTGGAAATAAGAACTGAATTCAGAAATAGTTTTAAAACAAATTGTTGTGCTTAACAAAGAGAACTAAATATGTAGACTAATAGATGTCTTCAGTGGAGTATGTACAACACCACTTTCTTATCAATGTAAGTAAAGGAGTAAAGTAAAGAATAAAAATAAAGTAAAGAGAAAGTTGAGGCTGATTAGAGTAGGCTCGTTCTTTATACTTGTGCTGCAGATGGTCTGTTTGACTGTTTTCTCGCTAATAAAGTGTTTAGTTTTTCCCCTTACAAAATCAATAGCAAACACACCATGATGTGACGCAACTGACTTTTAAAGGGAATAGGAGATGAGAGTCCTATTAGTTGACTGAACATTATGCTTAAAACACACCCGGAACTCATTAAGAGAATAAGCACAACCCTGTTAGACCATGCACCAGGACGCAGAGTATATTTTTCCATCCATAAAATAGCAAAAGTGCATTTAGACACTCTCGTAATGCTTTTGCAGGATGCGATTTAGTCTTTGTGCTGAGATTATTAAAATAGAGCCCCATCTCACAAATGTATAAAAGTCACAAAATTCGATAAAACTGTAAAGAATGTATTTGATTACAGCTTGTATTTGACAGCAAACTTATTTTTTTAGGTTTTTGGAGGGATTTTAACTGGTTTGAAGTTGATGGCCACACAATTGTACACTGCGTTTGATTACAAAATGCACTATTAAAGCTAGTTTAAATATGATTTTAGATTCACTATTCAGTTTTCATTTTAATATGACAACTGTGAAATTACTTTTTTTGCACACTTTATCTATTGTTCCTTCATTTAACGCAACCTGCAATATGCTTCATGTGACAGATTTAGCTCGAAAAACGTGCTTGTACTATTTTTCATAGATTTTTTTTGTGGTGACACTTTGTGGTGACATTTTTGGGTGCTGCTAAAGTATCCAAATATCTTCTGGCCGGTGTACTTGGCAGTTTTATTAATGGTGCTAAAGTCTGTTGGCCGTTTGCTCAAAGAGGAAACCTTTGAGAGACAAGTGCCTCTGCCAGCTGCTGCCCAGGCCTTTCATTTCTCCAATCGGGCTCGAAGGCACGTGGCTAGATGATGAAACAGAGTTGAAAGAGAAACTTGGGTCAAGGCTGATTTGAGCATCTTTTTTTTTTTTCAGCTTCTCCATTTCAACTTTGTTCTCGGTGAGTACAAATATGCCATTCTTGTACACAGAAGGTCTTTGGCTTGTGCTGCGAGCTTTGATTACAGACTTTTCAGTCACTCTTTGTTGAATGCTAGTCATTCACCTAGACTGACCTTTAACCTTTATCCTTAGTAGACTGGTAGACCTGAACTTGCTATCAGAAGTGGCAAGTGATGGTTTCTTTCTTTGTGCTTCTGTGATTTACGAAAGCTTTGAATCTTAAAGTCTGTCAGGCCAGATATCTGTCTGATGCCTACGGGCCGCTCACAGGCCGCTCACTGACCATCTGATGCATACCACAAACACAAAAAAGCAAAAGGAAGATGACATCGCATGATATTCTGATTTGCTGGAAGTCATAGGGCACAAATCCACCTGGAAAGTCCTGTTTGCAGACTACATGGTACCCTTTAGTATGGAAGCTTGCCTTTTTTTGTCACAATTCTGCCTGTTTCCTCACAACTGTGAGTTTACTTTTTGCAGTTCTGGCTTTTTTTTTATAATAAAACTGACAATTATGAGTTTTATTATTAAAAAAATACTATAAATAGTATTTATAGTAAATATTTTAAATAGTATTTATAATACTGTAAGATATGAACTTGCAGTTGCATGTATAATGTATAAAGTGTGCAAATACAAATGAGCAATTCTAACTTTTTCTCAGTACAAACAAAGTATTTTTCTCTGCAGAATTGGACAATTGCATGTTTATATCTCACTATTCTGAGGAAGTCAGAAACTGAATTGTGGTTTGAATTGTGGCATTTATTTCATCTTTATTTAATATAATGTATTAGGAAAGACAGGAATTCAGTAAAATGGTCTATTTTAGCAAATGTCCGGTTTAGGCATGGGACGATTAGCGATTTCAAGGTTTACGCGGTTTAGAAAAGTCAAGGCTTTAATAGCACTAAAATGTTCTGTTATACTGTTTCCAGGGTATATGTAAAATTTATTAAATGTATTTTTATTTGTTTTAAAAAAAATCTGTGCTATTGAAACTAATGAAGAGAATAGAAATCAATGATTTAGGCCACACAAACTTATACCAGCCCATGCCTAGTCTTGTTTTCTTTAATATTTACCGTGTACATTGGTTCTATGGATAAACCCTCTGATTAATAGCCTGCAGTGTGCAATCAGTCAGTCAGTCAGTCAGTCAGTCAGTCAACCAACCAACCAATAAACCATTTAATCAATTTACATTGCACACATATAAGGTTAACATTATGACATATGCTGTGTGTGTGTTTATACAATAGGGGAAATATTCTAAAGGGCAGATTTTGGTCAATGCGCAAACAATACAAACAAAAAAATATGACAAAAAAATGTTATGTGTAATAACAATGGAATGACAAGAGGATAATGTGCTGAACTACTAAAATGTATTTAATATTTTATTTTATATTTAAGGCTTTTTTGGTGATGTCAGCTTAAAGACGACTTTCAAATGGAGAATTAAGTCACATGAATTGCTCAGGTCTAATTTTTTTCATAGACTTCAACAGAGTGTAAAAATCTTGATGGTTCTGTGGGGTTTGTTTTTTCTACTCAGGGCTGTGTTTTGGATCATTGTTTTGCTGAAATGTCCACTCTGGTTTCATCTTCATCCTCATAATGTAGATGTTGGACTGAAGTTGATATTAATTTACAATGATGAAGGGCAGAACTGTCATTCTACAGCTCTTTCTTCATGTGCTCAACTTTTTCCTGTGTCATTTCATTTTATTATAAATAACTTAATTTGAAAATGAATGAATTTTGGAGGTGTCACAGTGGCGCAGTAGGTAGTGCTGTCGCCTCACAGCAAGAAGGTCGCTTGCTCGAGCCTCGGCTGGGTTATTTGGCATTTCTGTATGGAGTTTGCATGTTCTCCCTGCGTTCGCGTGGGTTTCCTCCGAGTTGGGTAAGCTAAATTGTCCGTAGTTCATGTGTGTGAATGGATGTTTCCCAGTTATGGGTTGCTGCTCGAAGGGCATCTGCTGCATAAAAATTTGCTGGATAAGTTGGCGGTTCATTCCGCTGAGTCGACCCCAGATTAATAAAGGGACTAAGCTGAAAAAAAAAAAAATGAATGAATGAATTTTGGGTGAATATATGCATATTTGTATATATATATAAATATGTTTTGCATAAATAAATGAATGTAAATAAACTCCAAATGTTTCAACAGTAGCATAGACAATAACTTTGTAATTGCATCACATTAAAGCACTTTTGTTGTTCATACATATCATTTTCTCAAAGAAAGCAGTTGCTAAATAACAAATTGGCATTTCAGAACTCTCTAACAAAAAACAAGAAGCTGAAGAGCACCTGTGGAAACATTTTCAGCTTTGCTAAACTCATCAGGTAGGAGGCTGAAAACACTAGCAGCTCTTTGTGTGGTTGTTAAAAAAAACCCTGTTGTTTACCCAGCCGAAGTGCTTCAGTTTTGGATTATGCACTGAAATTGATTCTAACCTTTCATTTACTTTTTTTCTGATGACATACAGCTAACAAGCGTTCAGGGGTGCAGCTGATTTTTTTTCCAGCATTGTTATGAGCTAACCTTAGAAACAGCTGACCGGTATGATCATTACCAGCATCAGCGACTGAATGCGATAGATGGCTGATTGAATGCTGTTTGGTGATGTTTTTGAGGTTAATTACTATGACAACAACACCGGATGCATAGCAAGCAACATTTTTTATTAATAGATTTTACCCAATTTTACCTCCAAATGAAAACATGCCCTATGCTAGATTGCATTGCTGTCAGCATGAGCAAAGCGAAAGTGAATCGAAAAAAGGGAAATGAAGAGTGTTTCTCTTTCTCTTGTCTATTATCAGGGTGAATGCAAATCCTGATATGGCCATGTTTAAATCACATACCCAGAAAGCAGGTAAATTACACAGAAGTCCAGCTCTCTTCACAACATGCACTCTGGCTGTCACCAGCGTTTCCCAGGTAACAGTCATTACTTCCACCGGTTTCATTCTCTGGATGCTGATGTGCTTGAAGAGATGTTGCTTTTGAATCTGTTTGAATGACACATACATTCAGGGCTCTGAAATGCCTGATCACTGTTGGTAAAAAAAAAAAAAAAAAAAAAAAAGAATTCAAGATCACACCAGAATGGATGTTTTTGTCTTTTAAACTTTCAATAAACTAACATTTCTGGACATGGCAATACCAATTATCCATAATGATTTTCTGGTCATATTTTGACACCAATTAAATGGGTGTGGCAGAATGGTGATTCAGAGGTAAACGCCCACTGCTTTGACTGGATGACAGTTTGCATACATTTTTAAAATTTGGAAACCAGTTGTGCACCCACTGATATAAATATTTGCTTGTATCTTTTCATCATTCATAGATTAGCTCTGCTGTGATTTAAATATGTATAAACACAATACCCTCTCGGAATTGAAGGTACAAAAGTTGTCATTGGGATTTTTGTACTGTACATACATAAAGACTCTAATATGGTGCCTTTAAGCTGCATGTTAGGACTTAACAAGTACAAAACTGTACCTTTTAAAAAGATAATTTGATAACACTTTATAATAACCACACTAAGAAGCATTAGCAAATAGTGAATTCATTATCTCTTAAGCATTAACTCTACATTAACAAACGTTAGTAAACAGTTTATAACTGCAGCTGCAAATGCTGTATTCTTGACTTGTAAGCACATCTATAATGTGCTTAATAAATGTACTTCTATGCTTTGATCATTTTATTTTTCATTAATAAAAAAAAGTGCATTATTTACAAGTTATTTTAGCATAGTTGGTAGTTTTTAGATAATTCAGAATGAGTTTTACACTTCAAATTACATTTATAATTCTTATTATTCAGGCATATACTAATAGTTAATTTGTATGTTAATGAATGCTTTATTAACTCAACTTTATCCAGTTTTGTGACCTAATCTAAAGTGAGGACTATTCATGCTTTAAAAATTCCTTATAAATGACAATTAAAGGCTCGTTTATATCTTAAACAGGAACAAAATATAGTAAATAGAGGACTTTTATTCATTTCTATTTATTTGAAGATACACAAATAAAACTGTATCAAATAAAAAATACATCTTTGCGACCTTATCTAAAATAAAATCACTGTAGAGTTTAAACACTGCATCCTATTATATTGTTTACTTATTATATTGTTGTTGTTTCATTTAATTGTATGTCATATTTTGACACTTCTGTTATTCAGCAATGTTTAACCTTTACAGTAATTTTACTTTTTGGATAAGATTGCAAAGATTATTGTTCATTTGATACCAAGCCTTTAATTGTCATTTATAAGGGATTTATAAAGCATAAATGGTCCTCACTTTAGATTAGGTCACAAAACTGGATAAAGTTAAGATAATAAAGCATTTATTAACATACAAAGTAACCATTACTATATGCCTGAATAACAAGAGATATAAATGTTAATTTCAGTAATTTATTTATCATTTTCTTACCATCTCTGAATTTTCTTAAAAACCTCTAACTCTTAAATACAAATGGTTTGTAAATAATGCAATACTTAATTTATAAGTTATAAGTCAAGAATACAGTATTTGTAGCCGCAGTTAAGAACTGCTTACTAGCTAACTCTACATTAATTTATTAATGTAGAGTTAATGCTTCACAAATGGTGAATTCACTTGGTGCTAATGCTTAATAAATGAGTCCTAGTGTGTAGTTATTATAAGGTGATACCGATAATGTCCTTGTGACCTTTATTTCTGAGAGTGTATCAAAAAAATCTGTATTTACATACAAAGCAACCACATAATAAATTATTTTAAAAAGTATTCACTCTTGTATGGTGCAACATTGCTCTCAAATTGAATATACAGTAGTTACCACAGTATAATTTTTTAAATCTTAATTAAAGTCCAGCATTGGATTTCCAGTGTTTGTGAAAGAATCCATGGTAGGTGAACAAAAGGACTAAATTCCTGACCCTGTCTGAAACTTATTTAAAAAATTGTTTGTGCATTTTGCTGGAAAAATAACGGTGTTGTACAAGCAGCCATTACACAATAAGCACTGCAGGCATAGGACATCAACACCCCAATAATATGGGCTGTTGCATTTCGTTTGGAAATGAAAATCACATTGACATCAGAATTCAACATCAGGCTGATGTCAATGTCCAACCTAAAATAAACCAAATATCAACGTCTAATGATGTTACAGCTTGACCTTGTGTGGGCATTACCACTACGATATCTATCAGACACTGGATTTTTGGTTGCCAAACCTTACAACTAAATATCAGTATTGATATTTAAATATCAATATGAGGCCAATATGACGGTGGTTTCAGATGTTAGCTCGACGTTAAATTTTGATCAACCAAAAATCAACTAAATATCAACATTGTTTGACATCATTATTGGGCATCAAAATACCGTTGTTCTTAAATGTTTGCTAGACATTGAATTTTGGTCACTTGACATCACAACCTAAATCTAACCTAATAATAATGTCTTATGACGATGTGAGTCTGCTGGGAAATGTCACATTCCACAACTGAAAGTTTGGCTGTTTCCATTTATTTGAGTCATTCACTGATGATATTTGCTCAAAAATAATGGATTCATTCAAGAAGTGAACATGGCTCTTTTTGTAAGGGTAAAAAACCCGCTGAAATATGGATTATACTGCATGTTAATTCTGTATGTACAACTGGTAGTTGTAACGTGAAGTGATAACAGAAGTGCGGATCTAATTGTTTTATTAGCAGGATGGTCAGGCAAGCAACAGTCAACACAGGAGCAAACAGATGTATACAGGCAATCCAGAGTCATGGTCAATAGGCAGGCAGCAGACTACATAAAACAAACAAAACAAGGCAAGGTTTAAACACAGAAAGCAAGGAAACCGCGTTGTAATGTTCACTGTTCAGTATAACAAACCTTACAACTAAATATCAGTATTGATATTTAAATATCAATATGAGGCCAATATGACGGTGGTTTCAGATGTTAGCTCGACGTTAAATTTTGATCAACCAAAAATCAACTAAATATCAACATTGTTTGACATCATTATTGGGCATCAAAATACCGTTGTTCTTAAATGTTTGCTAGACATTGAATTTTGGTCACTTGACATCACAACCTAAATCTAACCTAATAATAATGTCTTATGACGATGTGAGTCTGCTGGGAAATGTCACATTCCACAACTGAAAGTTTGCCTGTTTCCATTTATTTGAGTCATTCACTGATGATATTTGCTCAAAAATAATGGATTCATTCAAGAAGTGAACATGGCTCTTTTTGTAAGGGTAAAAAACCCGCTGAAATATGGATTATACTGCATGTTAATTCTGTATGTACAACTGGTCGTTGTAACGTGAAGTGATAACAGAAGTGCGGATCTAATTGTTTTATTAGCAGGATGGTCAGGCAAGCAGCAGTCAACACAGGAGCAAACAGATGTATACAGGCAATCCAGAGTCATGGTCAAAAGGCAGGCAGCAGACTACATAAAACAAACAAAACAAGGCAAGGTTTAAACACAGAAAGCAAGGAAACCGCGTTGTAATGTTCACTGTTCAGTATAACAGGACTCAGCAACAGTATGTGTGTCTGCGCTGCTTAAATAGTCCATGTAATCAGTCTTTGACAATCCTCCGGCTGTGTGTATGCATTCAGTCAGGATCAGGAAGCGGTTGTGAGTGTGTGGTGCATGACTGGATCTTGTAGTTTTTGAAATGGTGGATTTGTAGTCTGTTAGCGACCTGCGTATTTAAAAGTGATCTGCAGCCACTAGATTGTGGTCATCATAACATTAGTAAAGTGTGTTTTGAATAATGGAGTAAATTAAAAACATGTAAGTTCACTCAAAGTATTTGTAGCAAATACTTTTACAGCGTATAGTACTGTAGTATTTATAGATATGTTTTATATTTCCATGTATTTTTTCTATAGTGTAGATCGTAAATCATCTCTGGCTACATGCTGCTGTTTTCTCCCATGCTCTGCACACTCTTCATCACACCTGTTCTGGCCAAACACAGCTCTTTGGCTGCAGAGTGCACAATGAAGAACAGTAATTACCGCAGCCCTTTTCACACACACACTTTATCCTGTCATCGGTTTTAATGATTGGCCCTGACCACAGTCTTCAAACCACTGGCATGTCTGCCCTGCAACACAGCTCTATGTCTGTTTGTAATGGTCTTTTACTATTGTTCCCTGCAATTTAGCCTGACGCTTGAGGTAGAGTATAAGAGTTTTCAAATAAATAGAGAACGAATGCAGAGAGAACTGTGAGGGAAATACATTACCTTTGTTTTTTGATGCATGGCATACATCACTTTTAAAAGCCAATTTGAACTTACCTTGCAGTGTTTACTTCCACTTTGGATTTACACTTTTTGATACATGACATCCATCATTTGAAAAAGCCATTTTAAAAGGGTTTAATGATGCAAAATTGCATCATATGGAGTGAAAAAGCGTGTCAGTCGGAGTGACAAAGAGACTGTTTCGTTCTCATTTATAGTGCCAGAAGTTCCTCAGGGAAAACATTGATAGCAGTGCAATCTAAAAGTCTTTATATAATTGTGTTGTATGTGCTCATCAATGACACTGTAAATATGGATATTTTGATTAAGTGTTAACCCTTTGTAAATTATGAGCTGTGTAAAACATTTCAAGATAATGATGGCAAAGGTTTACCCATGCTTTAGTATTACCCATGGATAATTTTTTCAAGTGTGAAAAGCTCTATTTAGAGTAGGTACTTATTTAAACCCTAAACAAATTAAAAAACATACTGTAAATATAAATAAAAAAACTAAGAAATTAAAGAAACAACAAAAAAAAGAACTGATTAAAGTAATATATATAAAATATTATAAATATTATATATATATATATATTATATATATATATATATATATATATATATATATATATATATATATATATATATATATAATTGTTCATATATTATTCTAATGTAATATGTATAAAATATTATATTGTAATATTATATTGTAACAATTACAACAATTACAATATAAAACAATTACAATATAAAATATTATATTGTAATTGTTGGCGGTATATTTAAACCTGCTTTTATTCTTGTCGAAATAAAACAAATAAGACTTTCTCCACAAGAAAAAATATTATCAGACATAATTAATAATGGGCGAGGCAGTGGCGCAGTAGGTAGTGCTGTCGCCTCACAGCAAGAAGGTCGCTGGTTCGAACCTCGGCTCAGTTGGCGTTCCTGTGTGGAGTTTGTATGTTCTCCCTGCCTTCGTGTGGGTTTCCTCCGGGTGCTCCGGTTCCCCCCACAGTCCAAAGACAGGTGGTACAGGTGAATTGGGTAGGCTAAATTGTCCGTAGTGTATGAGTGTGTGTGTGAATGTGTGTGTGGATGTTTCCCAGAGATGGGTTGCTGCTGGAAGGGCATCCGCTGTGTAAAAACTTGCTGGATAAGTTGGCGGTCCATTCCACTGTGGCGACCCCAGATTAATAAAGGGACTAAGCCGACAAGAAAATTAATGAAAATGAATGAATGAAATATTAATAATATTAAAATATTTTTAAAAATTCAACTGTATGTGTAAGGTGCAAAAAACCAATCACACTTCCATCTGTTTAACAGAGGCCACGCCAAAACCAAAACGGGTCTACACACAAGAAGATCCAGCAGGCACAGGACGTCAACATGACTAATGATGTTATAGTTTGACATTAATCAGAAGTTGGATTTTTGTAGCCATATCTGACAAATAAATGTCAGTATTTGTATTTGATGTCAGCGTGACGTTGGTTTAAGATGTTGGCTCAGCGTTGAATTTTGGTCAACCTAAAATCAACCAAATATCAATGTTTTTTGACGTCATTATTGAACATCAAAATAACGTTGTCCTTAGACTCTGGCTAGACATTGAATTTTAGTCACCTGACGCCACGAACTAAATCTAACTTAATATTAGCGTGTTATGATGTTGTGTGTCTGCTGAGGGGAGAAAGTAAAAAAAATGTTTACAAATGCATAGCATAAGTTTAGGGCATAACATAGACAATTTGAACAAGATATTCTGTAACTGCTCTAGTTATGCTCTAACAAATTTGCTACAAATTTGAACGTTGCCACTGTCAATGTGTCCTGTGACCATTGCCATTTACATGTCATTCCCTGTGCCCTCATGAAATAATCTTGGGTAGTAGCACAGTAGGTCAACCATGTACCTTTTGCCTACTATATGAATGCTGCGTATTTGGGCATACTCTTTGACCCACATACTGTTTTCGCCAACTACATTAAATGAAAGAAGACATTATTGGAGAGTGTTTTTATTGTTTAACTAAATAGAACTGACTGGCAAACGTGATAACACACAAAGTACCTCTGAAATACCATATTTTATTGCAGTGGCCAGATGTGCAGCCCTCTGAAAATGAATCATTTTGGCAGAAACACATATCAGTAATGATTATAGACTTGTTTTGAAGCAAAAAAAAAGAATCACTCAGAGAATTATTTTCCTTTGCGATTAAACTATTGATGCATTAAAGCGGTTAAATGAATACAGTGAGTCAAAACCTAAATGACGAGGAAGATCATTACCCATCTGAATCTGTGCATCTCTGATGGTTTCATTAAGCTTTGAAATATGCAGCGTTTTGCCTCGTCTGAACCATGAAAATGCAGTTGTTTTATTGAAACTGAATGTTCTGGTCGGGCCACAGAGCTTCACATCACGGCTATGAATTTTGATGCCAGTCAGAGGGCCAAGTTCAGTTATTGCATGTGGTTCTCATTAAACTCAGCAAATGGGAATAAAATAAGTCTGTTTCAGCGCTCAGATGTACAGGTGGAGAGGGAGACATCTGTCTTGTGATGGAGTGTGTGTGCATTTGTAATATAGCAAAGTGGACTTGTTCTGGCTTGTGCATTGCAATTAGAGAGCTTTTGAAAAGAATGTGTCTTTTACACAGATATGGAGTGATTTGACAGCCCGTTTTTTAACATGTCGTTTTCATCTCCATATTTTGAATTGGTTTTACATGCATGAATGCAGATTTACGAAAAACCAAATAGTATTTGTTAGGCAGCCACAAAACATGCTACAGTATTTGTTGATGCTACAATAATAGGTAACACCCTGGAAAAAAAAAAAAGATTTTCTCACTGTTTGTCTTGTTTCTAGTCTAAATATCTACACATTCTTAAATCAAGGTGCATTTTCTAGACAAGCAAAAATATTCCTTGTGTTCAGCAATAATTAGTCTGATTAATGTAATGTCCACTCCCAAATCACTTCACAATCATTAGATTAGATTACGTAGATTTATTGTCATTACACATGTACAAGGCAACGCAGTTAAGGTCTAACCAGGAGTGCAATCGCAGCAAGTGCAGGATATAGATATAAATTATAAAGTGCAATTGTAGAAAAACCATGTGTAATATATACAGATGGATCGACTATGAACATTAAATAAAGTAGGGGTGTCAAAATTAATTGCTTCTTCAGTGCACCGCGATCCAGACGCGGACAATTCCGTATCAGTTGAGTAATAATAACCGTTTATAATGTACAGAATATCTCAGATGTTGCCGTAGCTTACTATGGCTAGGGAGGCGAGCGTGAGTATTTACAAAGCTCTAACTACTTAAAAACACAGAAGCTGTGAACAATTTCACTGCACGTGTGTTTGCTGAACAGTCTTTAACTGACACTTACAGCAGAAGTCCCTATTTCACTGCGATTGAGAGAATAAAAGTAAACTCCATCTTTCTCTCTCTCTCACTGTGGCCCATTTGACCTGCTGGCGTGACTTTTCCTCTCCTCTTGGCTGTTACAGCGATACTTCTGGATACAGACACGAGCACGTGTCTCCACCGTGTCTATCATAGATCAGCTGTGAACGACACTGCCTTTATCAGTGTCACTCATCTGTGATGAGCGCCAGCGCGTTAGAGCCAATCGCAGCCTTTTCTGTTGACCGTGTGACCAATCATAGGGGTGTAAGAAAGAACTTGCTAGATAATTCTCAGAAAGTGAGCAGGACATTTATATTTGTTTATTTGCTATAAATGCTTGTGTTGTTTAAAGATACAGTTTATATATCTGACTGTTTGTATTAAAGGACAAAATTGTATTACAAATAATATATAAATCTAAATATATTTTTACATTTTAATACAAGAATTGCTATGCTGTGTAGAAATATAAAACTGTGCATGGAAATCATCGTCAATACACTGTGATGCACCGTGATATCAAATTAAACAGAATCAATGGAATGATGATTGCAACTGGACCGAACTGTGAGACCAGTGTAGGTTCACAGCTCTAATATACAGGTTGTATTACCTATGAACAGATTATTAATAGATGGATATATATACAGGTTGCTATAAATAATCAGAAGTATGCAGATTTATATGAACATAATTACAAATGTAAATGTACAGTGGGTTTTTACAATTCAACCCAATTATGGGGGGTCTCTCCACACCACCACCAGTGTGCAGCATCCACTTGGATAATGCAACGGCAGCCACAGGACAACGGCGTCAGTGTGCTTACCGCACACCAGCTATTGGTGGAGTGGGGAGACAGTGACACAGCCAATTTGGTGGATGGGGATGATCAGGAGGCCATAATGGGTAAGGGCTGATGGAGGGAATTTGGCCAGGACAGGGAGGTTACACCCCTGCTCTTTTTACAATGAGATGCCATGGGATTTTTTTAATGACCACAGAGAGTCAGGATGTCTGTTTAACATCTAATTTGAAAGACGGTACTCAATGACAGTATAGTGTCCCCTTCACTATACTGGGGCATTAGGACACAGACCGCAGATTGAGCACTGGATGCTGGTCTCACACCACTTCCAACAGCAACCTTATTTTCCCATGTGGTCACCCATACAGGTACTGAAAGGGCTCAGCTCTTCATAGATTCAGTGAGTGACTGGTCTTGGGCTGCAGGGTGAAACTGCTGTGGCATAATTTAGTGAGTTTTTCCATAAAACAAGCAAAATAGCGAACACTATTTTGCTTATGCCATTAACAGATACGTTTGCTTGTTTTTTAGTAAAAACTTACCTTATTTTGACACATTATTTCTGAAAACAAGACTATATTTAGCTTGTCTAGAAAAAAAAAGTATTTCTAGATATGTGGATTAGAAACAAGACAAAACTTTAAAGAGCCCATATTATACATGAAATAGGGTCATATCCTGGTTGTAAGGGTCTCCAACAACAGTCTAATATGCATGCAAGGTCAAAAAACACTTTCATGGTCTTATAATCTGCATTTATTTTTACCTAATTATCCCAGCGACTCCTGTATGAATCGTCCAGTGATTCATTTGTTCCCAAACCCCTCCTTAGCGCGGAGCTAATCTGCGCTGATTGGACCGATGACAGTCTGTCGCGATTGGTCGACTGCCTTCAGTCAGAGAGGGAAATGGCCAATAGCTAATCAGCAATTTAAAAAGTAATCACAGTTCATACACGCTCCATAGTGTAGGCGTGGATTTTAGCTGCCACACTATGGCGAGTGGATAGTGCCACGGATAACCGAACGAAGGAGACAGTCGTGTACTCGCCATACCACACACACACAAAAACACACACACACCTCCGGATGACAACGCTCCCGCTTCCGCCCGCACCCGCCAGGTTTTAGCCTGAGAACCCGCTCCGTTTTCTGCCCGCCGCGCCCGGTCCCGCTAGAGCGGAGAACACAACCAAAAATCACCCAGTATACAGTCCAGACAGCCAAGCTGTCTGTATAAACACACACACACAGCACAAAGCTCGTTCGTTCGTTCGTTCGCTCTCTCTCTCTCTCTCTCTCTCTCTCTCTCTCTCTCTCTCTCTCTCTCTCTCTCTCTCTCTCTCTCGCTCTCTCGCTCTCTCTCTCTCTCTCTCTCTCTCTCTCTCTCGCTCTCTCTCTCTCTCTCTCGCTCTCTCTCATACGCGCGCGTGCGCACTAACACACACACACAAGCACCACGCAGACTCTCTCTTTCTAATTCGCATAGCAATATCCGTGATATTGCTAGACAGCCCGCTCCCGTCACAAATTAAACCCGTTACCGACCGCTCCCGCGATTTATTCGGAAATTTATTCCCGCGGCTGTCCCCGCGCCAGATTTCTGCGGCGCGGGAATAAATTTCCGAATAAATCACGGGAGCAGAACTCTAGCACGGAGCTCCATAAACAAACAGCACGCGTCGCGTTTTTAACGTGACTTTGCACGCGATAAGATAAAATATCCAGTTAACCTGATACAGTACACGCGGTTACAAGTAACAAATCACAACTAAATACATTTGCAAGCTAGAGTAAACGAGGCAACAACTTTAACCGCACGTACTTACACTTGAGAAATGGAAGAAACCCATTCTGACGTCCATCAGTTACTCTTTACTGATCCTTCCTTTAACAAACTCAGATGAAGTATTCTTTGTAGCATGTAGCTTCCAGAAGTTTCCAACTGCTTGGTTATAATGCTGAGGTTTCATCTTTGGGTAGAGACTCAATAAAATATCCATCTGCAGTGTGACTTCAATCGACCGGCATGTTTGTGTGCGTGTGTTTGTGGGTGTGCGTGTGTTTGTGGGTGTGTGTGTGTGTCTGGGTTTCTGCGTCAGAGGGCGGGGCCTCAGGTTTGAAATCTCCCAGGTTTGCGCGTGCACGTGAATAACTTGGTTTCGTTCGTACGTCATGGCGAAACACCTAATGAGTCGGTATCAAGGCGACTCGTTTGAAGCACTATGAGTCGACTCTTTTATAGATGAATCAACCGTTTTAAACACTGTATTCTTACAGATTTAAGCCTTAGCTGGATACTTCACTTCACTTAGAGCTGTGTTACACACTACATAGAGGGGAATTTTCAAAAACCCATAATATGGGCTCTTTAAGTAAGGAAGACATTTTTTGCAGTTCAGTCAATCAGAAAAGTAGCCAAACAATGGTGTGAAATCAATGAGGTTCAAAAAATAAAAGACTAATATTTGGGGCTGTCCTTATATACACATCCTGACAAAAGTCTTGCCATCAATCCCAGATGTAAAAGCAACAAATCCAAACTTCTAGTTGATCATTTGGAAAAGTGGTAGAAGGTAGATTTTTCAAATGAATCTGTTGAACTGCATCCCAATCATCACAAATACTGCAGAAGACCTATTGGAACCCGCATGAACCCAAGATTCTCGTAGAAATCAGTGAAGTTTGGTGAAGGAAAAATCATGGTTTGGGGTTACATTCAGTATTGGGGCATGCAAGAGATCTGCAGAGTGGATGGCAACATTAACAGCCTTAGATATTAGGACATTTGTGCTGCTCTTTAAATTACAAACCACAGGGAGGGCAAATTCTTCAGCAGGATAGCACTCCTTCAGCCTCCACATCAAAGTTCCTGAAAGCAAAGAAGGTCAAGGTGCTCCAGGATTGGCCAGCCCAGTCACCAAACATGAACATTGTTGAGCATATCTGGGGTGAGATGGAGGAGGAGGCATTGAAGATGAATCCAAAGAACCTTATCGAATTCTTGTGAGTCCTGCAAGAATGCTTTCTTTGCTATTCCAGATGACTTTATTAATAAGTTATTTGAGTCAATGCAGATATATATATATACATATATATATATATATATATATATATATATATATATATATATATATATATATATATATATATATATATATATATTTATTCTTTTTCCACTGCACCATGACTTTATATTCTGTACTGTACATTATTTCTGTTAAGTAACAAGACTTTTGTCTAAGCAAAGTCAGACCTTCCTCACCTAATTAAATCATTAGAAATCAAGGCATGATCATATTTTATTTTGCTGAAATTTTATTTTATTTTATTTTATTTATTTATTTATTTATTTTTTGCGGTAATCTAGAAGCCTTTTTCTTTAATATAAGCCACTTCCGGTAACAAATGATCAACTAGAAGTTAAGTTATTATTGTTGTTCCCAAAACTTGCATAGGCGACAAAACTTTTGTCAGGTACCGTATGTATAAGGTGCATAGTGGAACCAATCACCATCTAAAATGGAGCACACCCATTTGGAACACATACAGATCTACTGTACACATGTTTAAATAATTCATGGATGTCTGTTTCAGGGCTCAGATGTACTGCTGGAGAGGGAAACATCTGTCTAGTGATGGAGTGTGTGCATTTAATATGTGGACTCGTGCATTGCAATTAGTGAGGAATTGAAAAAGAATGTCTTTTACACAGAAATGGAGCGATTTGACAACCCGCTTTTTTGAACACACTGTAACAATAGCCATTTTATTTTCATCTCCATAATTTGAATTGGTTTTACAAGCATGAATGCAGTTTTTTCACAACCAAATAATATTTGTTAGGCAGCCACAAAGCACACTACAAGACGCCTCATTGAGTCCACTTATAACATGACATCTGAAAAGAAATCCCAAAAGCATTACTTGAACTCTGCCTCACTCTTTTCTGCTATTAACTTACACTGACAGCCATTGATTGGTTGATTATTTATTATTTTTTTGTACTTTTGTTCGGGCAGACGAAATGACAAGGGAAAAAAAGCACACTTGCAGCTTGTTTTTTTCTGCAAAAAGCAAAAATGAGCCACACTAGCTTATGATTAAAGCAGCTTTAGTGCGCATTATACCTCCTGGGATGCCGTGCCGCAGCTTTAGATGTTCCCATATCCCCTGCAATGCTTAGAGCATGTTTGCTTTACTGTTGCCATCATTTTAGGAGCATTACAAGGATTTGTGTAACCATTACATATAGAAATTCGAGACTAAGGTGACACGGCCTGCATATTTTTTTTTTTTAAGTCCATACTTTATGCAGGCTGGTTACGTTTCACATCTTGACCTCTTGATTCTTATCACGAAGGATCTTGGATCTTTTAATTGTGCAGCCAACTGGAAATGACCCTTTTCTTTTGGTCACATACATGATTAGATATCTCTTCATGGCACATTAGGCTAGATCCTTCTTCATTACACGTCCGATTGGAGCTGTCAGTTTGTCATATAAATGGACATGGTACTGCTCTCGCTGATCAAAGCGTATTACGGGACGATTTATTCAGTGGTGTTGGACTGACGTTACCACTCGCTTCTATTGTACGTGATCCAGATCTCCGGTCAGTATGAGTAATTGTGAGTGAATGAAAAGAGACTAAGTTACTAATTGAACAGAATTAAAAATGATTCAAATGAGCGATCTGACTTGTAACAAATGTGCATGCTGAAATGACAAGAAGTCATTTAGCAGACATTGAGATTTAAAGCCTTTAATTGGAGACTTGCAAAATATTGGAAATATTCATGGCTGTGTCCCTGTCCGAACTCAGTGTTCAAGCCATGTTCATTATTCATTACTCAACACCATTTCATGCCATCCATTGATACAAATAGGACTCTTCCTATGTGAAATACAGTTGATTTTTACAGTTTATGCAGTGTTATGTTTGTTTATATGGTTATTGTAGTATTTGTATACTTAATTATACATGTTCTCCCCATGTTGGCGTGGGTTTCTTCTGGGTGCTCCAGTTTCCACCACAGTCCAAAGACATGCGCTATAGGTGAATTGAATAAACTAAATTGGCTGTAGTGTATAAGAGTGTGTGTGTGTGTGTGTGTGAATCAGTGTTTATGGATCTGCATAGGGCATCTGCTGCATAAAGCATATGCTGCAATACTGTAGTTGGCGGTTCATTTCACTCTGGCAACCACTGAAATAGAGACTAAGCTGAATGAAAATAAATGAACGAATAAAATAAACCATTAAAAATAAATTATATATGCTCTTCTGTATTATTAGCCAATTTATTATTGGCTAAAGAATGAGCTACTGTTGTCTAACGACTTGCCTAATTAAACTAACTTGCCTAGTAAATCTAATTACTATATATATATATATATATATATATATATATATATATATATATATATATATATATATATATATATTTGCGTGTGTGTGTTTGTGTGTATGTACATGTATGAGTATATATATATATATATATATTTATATATATATATATGCCGGTGAAACGTTTTGGGTCAGTGGGATTTTTAAATTCTAAGTTTATTCTGCTCACCGAAACTGCATCTATTTAATCAAAAATACAGTAAAAATTTTAAAGTTGTGAAATGTTATTGCACTATAAAATAACTGTTCAAAAGTAGTTCATCATTAATTTCATTTAAATTAAATTATTTAGTTTTAATAGCTTTGTTCTTGTGATTTTAAAGATGAATTTTCAGCTTCATTACTACTATTATTAATAGTAATATTAATAAAAGCAATAGTTACTGGAGTAATAATTTCATTTGAAACTACATAAAATAAGTAATAAATAAATAATTAATAAGTATTTAACAATTTTTTTTTTACATTTAATAAATGTCGCCCTAATGAACAGAACAATTTTCTTAAAATTATTAAATAAAATTAATAATGTAAAAAAAATGACCCCAAACGTTTTTATATATATAATTTCTGGTTTAGTAATACATTTTTTCCCCAGAATTTCTGTATTTATTTAATCTTTATTTTAGTTAATGAAAGCTTTTTTTAATCTTTCTCTTTTTTCATTTGATTCGGGTTTTTGATGCATAGTAGAAGCAATAAATTCTGACAAACAGATAAATAGCAGCTACAAATAATGGGGGAAATATTCCGTTCATTCATTCATTTATTTTCCTTCAGCTTAGTCCTTTATTCATCAGCGATCCCCACAGTCATGAACATGAACCACCAATTATTCCAGCATAAATTTTACACAGCAAATACCCTACCAGCAGCAAACCAGTCCTGGGAAACACCCATACACAATCACATTCACACACTAATACAAGGCCAATACAGTTAATTCAATTTTGCACGTCTTTGGACTGTGTGGGAAACTGGAGCACCCGGAGGAAACCCATGCCAACATGGGGAGAACATGCAAACTCCACACAGAAATGCCAACTGGCCCAGCCGGGACTCGAATCAGCAACCCTTTTGTTGTGAGGCGACAGTGCTAACCACTGTGCCACCGTGCCACCCATAATTTTGAAATTGTTCATCAGCATAATGTTATATTGAAAGAAATAAGCATCAGGGCGATATTTATGATCAACATTCCTAAACAGATTTTAGTATTGTTCTCACTGCTGTTTATTTTGTGATTGGCTCAAACAATGTGTCTGTGACGTCTTGAGGAGATAGTTTACCCAAAAATGAATACCAGAAGCTGTGTTTTCTTATCTGTTTCTCATCATATGTCAACCTCACTCCTCTATCACATCTGTGCCAGTCTTTCTCCCTGGAGCGCTCAGGTATTCAGCTTCTTTGTCCAATGACGTTGAGTTAGTTTCCACTGATCGCTGCCGCTCTCCATCATATCTCTTCTTCTTCTCCTCATTTGTGCATATTTTGTCCCCGAAGTTTTGCTTTGACTCTCTGTCTTTTTCTTCCTCTCCAGGAAGTTCCTGTCACAGCAACACACTCCCCACACTGGTCCGGACTCCGTCTCTAATGATGCAGTCCGGTCTGGACATGAAGCCTTTCATGACCTTCCCCGTGGAGAGCTCCTCTCCGGTCGGCCTGTTCCCTAATTTCAATACGGTAAGCAAGCCTGCTTTCATCTCTCTCCTCTTGGCGGTCTGCCTCTTTAATGTTGGCCTCGTTCCTGTGTGGGTTGACACTGATGGAATTAAAACCTCCTCTGAAGGATTGGAGAAAAAACATTGAGAGATGATAATGTTCTTTATGTTATGTCTATCCATCTTTTTCCTGTGGCCCACAATGCTTTGAGGCAAATATGAGAGTAACTTAACTTAGAAAACTTAACTTTTTTCCTCTTTCTTTTTTAGAGTGTCATTGTTCTCATATTTCATTCAATTAATATTAAAGAAATCTGATTAGAATTGACTAATTATTTTCAGGAGATCCTTAATAACAACAAAAAAAAAAAACTCAAAACTGATGAATATTGAATGTAACTGTACTGTAGGGAATACAACGAAAATAATAATAATCTGGAAGAACAAAACAATGAACTCAAGAGCTTTGGCTACAGATATGCTTGATCATACCTGTCAACATTGGGATGTGAAAATAAGGGACACCCCCTTCAAAATATAATAATAATAAAAATTCCCATTATTACTAAATATGTTCAACTTGAGTTGTTTTGTAAATAAACAGTTGAAACAGTCAGTAATGTGTTTTAGTATTATTATTATTATTATTATTGTTATTATTACTATTATTATTCATTTATTTTCCTTTCGGCTTTCATTCCTATATTAATCTGGGGTTGCCACAGTGGAATGAACCGCCAACTTGTCCAGCACATGTTCACACACATACACTATGGACAATTTAGCATACCCAATTCACCTATACCACAAGTCTTTGGACTTGTGGGGGAAACCGAAGCACCCGGAGGAAACCCACACGAACACGGGGAGAACATGCAAACTCCTCACAGAAATGCCAACTCACCCTGCTGAGGTTCGAACCAGTGACCTTCTTGCTGTGAGGCGAATGTGCTACCGACTGCACCACCGCGTCGCCCTATTATTTCTGGTTTCCCCTGACAGTCCAAAGATGTGCGTTACAGGTGAATTGAACTAACTAAATCGTCTGCAGTGTATGAGTGTGTTTGTGAATAAGTGTGTATGGGTGTTTCCAAGTACTGGGTTGCAGCTGGAAGGGCATCTGCTGCGTAAAACATACCCAGCTGACACACAACATCATAAGACATTAATATTAGGTTAGATTTAGGTTGCCATCATCTAAAGACAATGTTATTTTGGCGTCCAATAACAACGTAAACTGATGTTGATATTTGGTTGATTTTAGGTTGTGTTGGAAAGTGAATCCAACTCAAGACAACATCTTGAACCAACATCATATTGACGTCAATACTGACATTTATTCTTCAAGTATGGCAACCAAATCCAACATCTGATAGGCATCATAGTGGTAAAATCAAGACAACATCAAGCTGTAACATCATTAGATGTTGATATTTGGTTGTTTTTAGGTTGCGTTGGAAAGTAACCAAAATGCAATGTCTGTCCAATGTTGGATATTGATGTCGGGCTGATGTTGACATAAACCCGATTTTCATTTCAAAACAAAGTATAACGTCCCATGATGTTGGGATACAATGTCAATCTGACGTCATGTTGATGTCCTGTGTCTGCTGGGTATGCTGGAATTGTTGGTAGTTCTTTCCACTGTGGTGACCTCTGAAATAGAGACTAGGCCAAAGGAGAGTGAATGAATGAATGAATGAATGAATGAATGAATGAATGAAAGTCAATGGACAGGTTTTCACCTTCAAGATATCTTCTTCAGTGTTCAACAGAAGAAAGAAACTCATGGAAACCCTTACAGTAAAGTACATAGTGGGTAGATTTTCAGCTTTGAGTGAACTATCCCTTTAGCATTTAGAGTGATTTGTTAATTTTTTAAAATCGGTTATTCTAAAACTGTTAGTGTAACTCATAATTTGCTGAAAAAGATGGATATTGTCCTTCAAGACTGCAGCTTGTGTGTGTTTGGAAGATAGTCCAGTATGACTGTGTGCTAGCGGCTGTTTTCAATGCCATAGTACACTGGAGGGTTGCCCAAACCTGAGCCATGAGGTTAGCAGACAGAAGGGGAAATAAACTGTGCTGAATGACAAAAATGTAACTCTCTGTATAGTCCTGCATGGCTTGGACAGCAACATAAACTGGCTTTTCAGTGTTTAAATGGTGTTAAGCAATTTTTTTGCAGCTTGCTGAAACGTTCATTCTTGCCAAAGTAGCCAGATGCCAATATGGACAGGTGGTGCAGCATGGCCTGATTCTCTAAAAAAAAAAAAAAACATTTCTGACCCAGACTATGCTATGTAAACACGCCTTTAATCAATAATGAATTCATTTAAATAATACATTCATTCTGCAAAAAATGCATCAAATTATTCACAGTGGCATTAAAGACTTTTATTTTGTTACTAAATATTTTATTTCAAATGCAGGTTGTTGTTGTTGTGTGTTTTGCATTCATTATAAAATGTTTTTAACATTGATAATGTAGTAAATGTTCATTGAGCACCAAATCATATGCTAAACTTGCTGGATTGTGCCTGGTGGTTGGTTTTGTATTGGGATTGGCTTCCAGTAGTGTTATAAAGTGTGTGTTTTCAGGTCTGTTGGAACAAATAAACATGTAAATGTGAATCCAGTGTGAATTGGGTTGTTGTTGGCTTCTGGGTCCACTTTGGTTTCTGGTTTGAGTTTAAACATTCTTAATTAATGACTCTTTCGCTTCACAGTGCAGGTAACATCACAAAAGCATCACTGGCAGTTTTTTTTTTTTGTTTTCAGTATTGCTCACCCTATATTAAACAGAAGTCCTACTGTTTTGATTTTATGTTCTAGCTTTTGTTTTGTAGAGCTGATATTTAAACTGTTGTAATGTCCGCTGTTCAGTTTATCGTAATAACAGTTCTACCAGAAAGCCCAGGCAGATAAATATGATATTGAATTACATTTGAGTGATGAGTGTCGTTTCAAAACCAGTATGATTTTGCAAAACATAGGATTTCTTTGGCGGAGGCCCAGTCCTTAGTTTGAATCGAATGTTTGTTATTCCAGCTATGGCTGCTGAGGATGAAGACAGGGGTGGAGCCTACCCACCTGAACAGGGTCAACCTGGTGTTGGTGGGGAGGATGGTGGGTGAACGTCCATGTCAGTAGCTGCGACCAAATGAATAAATTAAATAGGCAGCTTATATATATTCCATGTATCTCGTGGCTATTGGTTGGAACTGATTGTGATGAGTGACGTAGCATTATGTCTTCCTGGTAGGGAAGGCTATGTTGCATTCGCTTCTACCACTTTGACATCATATCATTTGTAAAATAACAAACTTTGAATTTAGATAAAGTCTTCACTTTTGTAATACCAGTGTAAAAAAAAAAAACATATACTATATATATATATACATATATCTGAGGTCGAGTTATACTTTCTCAATTTGTCTGTCATTTTGATGGAGAGGGTTGTAAAATTTCCGTCATAACCTATTATTGATCGTTATTTAATTTGCAGACTTTCTAATCGCTTTTCTCATTCATATTTTAATAATGAACTTGCATGACGAGTATATAGGCTAAATTATTCATTTATTTATTTGACAAATTAACTAAAACTCCTATCTGCCTTAACTCATATCTTCCTCCTGCGTCGACCTGAACTAGGTGCTTGCCTGTGCGTAATCAAAAGCATCAAGGGAGACTGATGCAGAGGCAGTTGTCATTAAATTCTGTGTCTTTCCCTCGCAAAGGTGACTCCTCGTAACCAAAGACTGGATTTACTAGCGCCACTTCAGCCAGTGTTTTGTAGCAATATATATTGTAAATAATAAAATATTTAGAGAGAAGATTTTTTTTCACATTTTCTAACATTCCTTTTTTTCATTATTCTGTTTATTTTGTACTTTTGCTTCAAATGTATCTTCTCATGTGTTTATCATTTTAAATAATGACTGTTAAAGTAATTTAAAGAAAAAGACTGTTTTAAGTAAAGATTTACACACAGCATTGTTGGTTTACAAAAAAAAAGTTGTTGCATTACTACACTTGATATAGGTTTTATTGTAAAAAACAAAACAAAAAAAACAAGAAAACATGTTAAATGACAATCTGAAAGATTTTATGGCTTACATCAAAAAATAAAGCTGATTTGGTATTCAAAAATGTTTTATTTTGAATATATATATTTTTTATAAATCGGTCCTACACCTTCATATTTTACGATTTTCCAGAGTATATGTATTAATTCCTGTACTTTTACCATAAACTGACATACCAACCATTTGCAAGAGGTTGATATTTTTTAAATTATGGGATGTGTTGAAAAAATGTGTTAAGTGTGTTAACTAGAGACATTAGGAGTGAGGAAATGCAATCCAAACATTTTTTTTTCTTGGTGGGGTAGTTAAAGGTTTATTCAGGCACATTCACTGTGGTTTTTTGGACCTAATTTCAGCTACATTTTTTTTTTCTCCAAAAATGCATGGACATCAATATTTCTTACAATATTATTGTAGCACACTTTGTGCTGAATACAAAAAAATACATGTTGGCCAATACTATTTAATAAGTAGCTAAACTAAGCACACGTCAAAGCATGTAAAAACATCTTAGAGGCCCTAAAATCACCCCAGACTCCAGAGGGTCAATATTTGATCTTTGTTGAAATTGACATTCATTTATTCGTTTGTCGGCTTAGTCCCTTTATTAATCCGGGGTCGCCACAGTGGAATGAACCACTAACTTATCCAGCAAGTTTTTTCGCAGCGGATGCCCTTCTAGCCACAACCCATCTCTGGGAAACATCCACATACACATTTACGCACACACGCATATACATACACTACGGACAATTTAGCCTACCCAATTCACCTGTACCGCATGTCTTTGGACTGTGGGGGAAACCGGAGCACCCGGAGGAAACCCACACGAACACAGGGAGAACATGCAAACTCCACACAGAAACGCCAACTTTGCCGATGCTCGATCCAGCGACCTTCTTTCTGTGAGGCGACAGGACTACCTACTTTATTTTATTCCTGTGATGCTAAATAAGTAATATGTTTATGCCAAATCTAGCCAATAAAGCTGTAAATATGGCATGTTAAACACAACCTTACGAAAATTTACAAAATATCATTCATTCATTCATTTTCATTTGGCTTAGTTCCTTTATTCAATAGGGGTTGCCACAGTAGAATGAACTGCCAACTTATCCAGCATATGTTTTACAAAGCAGATGCCCATTCAAATGCAAACACCCATACACTCTCATTCACACACACACACACTACGGCCAATTTAGTTTATTCATTTCGCCTATACCACATGTCCTTTGAGGAAACCCACACCAACACGTGGAGAACATGCAAACTTCACACAGAAATTCCAGCTGACCTAGCCAGGGCTCAAACCAGTGACCTTTTTGCTGTGAGGCGACAGTGCTAACCACTGAGCCTCTGTGCCACCCTTCAAAATATCATTAAGAGTGTAAACCATTGCTGTGCTGGTCAGTGACTCTGTTGTACTGTATATTGATTAAAGCCTGTACATTTTAGGGGGCAAACCAAAGTTACCTTGTGCTTCATACAGTAGGCAACACATAATTGAATCATATTTTGAATCAGCAGGGTTTACATAGCAAACACAGTTAGTATTTCTGAAAATGTACAAGAAACATCCACTGATGCGTGACCAGTGCAAGCCCATGTGCATTTGTCCATTGTGAGCGTCAGCAGTGTGCATCTGAGGGGAAAGAGAGCAGTCGTGGCCACCCTCACACATCGATTCCAGCCCCCCAAAATGAGACGGAGCAAAATCGATTTGTGCTTTTATCTCCCCCAACCCAGACTGCAATGAAGGGAGACGGAGAGAGAGGCTGATGGGATCTGAAATAGAAAGAAAGTCAGTCTGAATTTGGGACTTGTTTAACCGCCTTGGTTTTATTGTGCTTTCCCCCTTCTTTCTTTTCACTTTCTCCCTCTGTCTCTTTCACTTTCTTTTCACTCTTCCCGCTGTCTGCCGTCCACTGTCCTGCCGTGACTCAAAGTGACAGCGCTCTTTAATTCGGTCAGGGAAGGGCAGTTTGACACCATGGTGTTATGACATCAAGACTTAAAGTATACTGGCTTTTACATTTAAGATCAGTTCATGAACTGAGTTTGATTTCAGGGTGCAGAATTGCTGTATTGTAGAAGTGCAGCTTTTTGTAAGCCTTGTGCTTTTGAACAGTTCAAAAATCAAAGGTTTTATTAGCCCGGCTAGTTTTGAATTGCATTACAGTAGTTTAAAATAGAGATCACGATTCTGCTATGATTCATATGTAATTTGTCAGGGGTTCAGACACAATAATCTTTGCTGCAGTCTATTTCAAATATTTTATTAAGCTGAATGATGAATGAATGGAAAAAAAGGTTCAGTGACTCACTTATTTCATTACTAGATTAATTTGCTTTCTTAGAACGAAGCTTTTGAGCAAATAATTCAACGACATATATATTGTTACACTGGGCTTTTCATTCAAGATTGCAGAATTTTTAACAATTAATTGTGTAGCTCTATTATACGATACACTCGCCGGCCACTTTATTAGGTACACCTTACCAGTTCCAAGTTTGACCTCATTTTGCCTTCAGAACTGCCCTGAAAATATACTGGAACTATTCCTCAGAGATTTTGGTCCATTTTAACATGATAGCATCACACAGTTGCAGATTTGTCGGCTGCACGTCCATGATGTGAATCCCCCCTTCCACCAACCCAATGGTGCTCTATTGGATTGAGTTCTGCTGACTGTGGAGGCCATTTGAGTACAGTGAACTCATTGCCATGTTCAAGAAACTAGTCTGAGATGGTTCACTCTATGACATGGTGCATTATCCTGCTGGAAGTAGCCATCAGAAGATATCCCTTTAATAAGTCATTTTACTTGTTTAATATTGTTTTTATGCATAAAAATTACTTTTCTAAATCTTTATTCTGAAATGGGATCTTGTCTCTGGCTCAATACATACAGTTAAAGTCAGAATTATTAGTCCCCTTGAATTTTTAGCCCCCCTGTTTATTTTATCCCCAATATATAGTATATCCCCAATATATTTTTAATAACTCATCTCTAATAACTGATTTATTTTATCTTTTGCCATGATGACAGTAAATAATATTTTACTAGATATTTTTCAAGACCCTTCTATACAGCTTAAAGTGACATTTAAAGGCTTAACTAGGTTAATTGGGTTAATTAGGCAGGTTAGGGATATTAGGCAAATTATTGTATAACGATGGTTTGTTTTGTAGACTATCGAAAAAAATATATAGCTTTGATACCTATGTACAATGCAGAAAAATGTAAGTAGACTGATAGAAAATGTGGGATATTTAGAGCATAAAAATCCTTTATTTTTTAAATGAAAGATACTCAAGTTTAATGATTTGGTTAAACTTAACACAACAATTTATGTTTAAAGCTAGGAATAAATTACTTCCAAACTGCAGACAAAAGTTTTTTAATGCAAGACAAGGGGGATATAATCTGTGAGATGAACTAAATTTTAGTAGGTTGAAAACAAGGACAATTTTGAAAAAAGTTCAATTTGTGTATGTCTGTTTGTGGTGTAAAACTATGGAACAGTCTAAATCAGACTCTCAAACAATGTCAGAATAATAATTAATTTAATAATTTAGTAATAATCAAAAGTTGTACAAATATAAATTATTAAAGGGATATAATGAAAAAGGATGAAATGAGAAAGGTATGATGAAATTTAAATTAATGGCTATTTGCAGTACTATGTATTTATTTCGTTTTTTCTTTTGGTCTATGTTACAAAATGTAAAGGGGTACAAATGGAATCAAACATATCATTTGTCAAAGATGCCAAAATGATAAAATATGTCTCATGTAAAAAAAGACATAAGTAAAAGAAGAAATAAGTTTAAGTAATAGATGAATGATGTATGTGGTAATGGGGTGGGAAAATAATAAGCTTGTGTTTCATCAAACTTAATTTTTAACCATGTTGAAATATATTTTTTTGTTGATGACTTTTCATGTATGATATTTATGTTTGAAAATAAATAAATCAAATCAAAGGGGCTAATAATTTTGACCTAAAAATGGTTTTTAAAAAATGAAAAACTGCTTTTATTCTAGCCGAAATAAAACAAATAAGACTTTATTCAGAAGAAAAATACATTATCAGACATACTGTGAACATTTCCTTGCTCTGTTAACCATCATTTGGGAAATATTAAAAAAAGAAAAAGGGGGGGCTAATAGTTCTGACTTCAACTGTATATAAATCTGTTTGAAATTTGATTAGTTCTTCCTGTGATTTAAATTCTTCTTCTTGTGTGCTGTCGGTTATCCCATTCAAATGTTATCTTATAATTTTAAAAGACTCAAATTCGTTAATTCTCAGCGATGTGTCTGCAGTTGACCGCAGTGCTTTTATGGCCCATGTATTGTGTATTGTGCCAAAAATCAACAAATAAACACTGCAGAAGCTGTCATAATTACTGCTTGACTGTTGGTGCAAATCAAGAGGTTCTCCAGGCTGCAATCACGCCACCGCAAAATTAGCGTAATTATACCGTCTCCCTACAAGGCTATCAAATGAATTATTTTCTCCTAATGAAGCTAATCACAGTAGTCTCTGTCGAGCTTCCCAGGAATGGCATAGGCTAATTATAGTCAGTGATGCACATGATTTGCAGGTTATATTTAAGGTATTATTTGATCAGTGCTGCTGTTTGTTTGTTTCATATACTGAGCTCGCCTCTCCTACTCATGCTGATTCTCTAGTCTACATCACAGTTTCTTACCTGCCTGTCTTACTATTAAGTGCATATTTTTTTCTCAAAAGATATCTCAATATGTTTTTATATTTAATTTAATTTCATTTCATTTTGTTTTAATTAATTTAATTTATTTTATTTTATTTTATAATATTTTATTTTATAATATTATTTTATATATTATATTATATTATATTATATTATATTATATTATATTATATTATATTATATTATATTTTGTTATATTATATAATATTATATTTTTTATATTATATTATATTATATTACTTTATTTTATTTTATTATATTATCTTATATTATATTATATTATATTATATTATATTATATTATATTATATTTTGTTATATTATATTATATTATATTATATTATATTATATTATATTATATTATATTATATTACATTATAAGCAAACCTGGACCACAAAAAGTCTGAGCCCAAATTATCGATTTCTATTTCATGGCAAAAACATTCAAATACAAAGTAAATATTATGTTTCATGAAGATATTTTGTTAATTTTCTTACATAAATATATAGAAACTTAACTTTTAATTAGTAGCAATAACTAAGAACGCAATATAGACACCCTTATACATATTTTTTCAATAAAAGAAACAGTTTTAGACTTACTAATGAATTTAATTTCTCATTTATTTTTTCATGATTGGCTGAAAGCAGTGGGGGTACCAGCGAAAAATAAATAAATAAATAAATAAATAAATCACTCAGCAAAATATTGTTCACTCTCAGAAATAAAGGTACAAAATCTGTCACTTTGGTCAGTACTTTTTTAAAAAAGTACTTTTTTTTTTTTTTTTTTAGATCATTAGTACCTTTAGGGTACACTTTTGTACTTTTAAGGTACTCTGAGATGCACATTTTTCCTTTTAGGTATTAATATTTCCCTAGTAAGGATCTTTTTTTTTTTTTTTTTTTTTTAAATACAAATATTCTGAAAAGGTACCGCCCCAGGGACAGGTTTTACACCTTTATTTTAATTTACATTATTGAAAAATTATTTTCAAAAGTATTATGGTAAATTATACAAAAAAAATTGAAAAAAAAAAATTTTTATATATATATATATATATATATATATATATATATATATATATATATATATATATATATATATATATATATATTATATTATATTATACATTTATAAATATATATATATTACAAAAATTACAAAAATGAATAGTTACTCTCCATTTACTTTTCCTTAAGTGCTTCCTCAAGTTGTTATTCTGCTGAAAACAATTTTTTTCTCTTTTTTTATACTTTCTATAAGTACAGGTTATTATGTTTCATTTTTACAGATATTGATTTGTTGTTCTAAATGATGACGTAACATCCTCATCAATGTTCTAACATTTTGTTTTATTTGAATTACTACTTCATTTACTATATAAAGGGATAGTTCACTCAAAAATTAAAACTATCTTATCATGTTTGCTCTATCATCTGGATTTAGACCTATGTGGGTTACTTTTTTCTGTTGAACACAAAAGTATCTCAGCTTAAAAAGATCGTTCACCCAAGAATGAAAGTTTACTCTCCATTTACTTTCTCTCAAATGGAGTTTATTTATTCTGTTGAACACAAAAGAAGATATTTTGAAGAAAGCTGAAAACCTCTAATCATTGACACATGCATCTCAATGACATCCATAATAGGGTAAAAAACTAAGGAACAAACACTATGGTGGTGAATGGTTACAGGTTTACAGCTTTCTTCAAAATCATCATTCTTCTTCTTTTTTTTATCTTCATTTCTTCTTTTATGTTCAACATAAAGAAAAAAGTGTTGAATAAGTGAAGAGTGAATAAATGATGACAGATTTTTCCATTTTCAGCTGAACTATCCCTTTAACCAGTAATATTTCCTAAAGTTTTAATTGATTGCATAAATGTTACTATATTTTAGCTTACACAATTCCAAAAGCACTGCATAACAAGAATGACTCAACGGAAAGATTTGGAGGAAAGAGAGCTGCCATCATGTCATAATAATAACAAAGAGTTGTGCGTGTCTGTGCCCTGACATATGCCTCTCCTGGCTCTCCGTCAGAGCCCACTGTTTGTGGAACATCATGAGCAGGTGTCCTTATGTATAATTAGTGCTTCTCCACTCCACATGCAGAGATGCCGTGAGTCCTCCCAAGCTGCTATTAACACAAGCCCACCGACTTACTGAACACCAGACTGTATTTCCAAAAACACATTCTGCCTTTTGCAGTTGATAACAGTGTATGACAATTATAATGGATGCAGTTGGTCATTATTTTTTCCAGATCCACACAGTTTTACTTCTAGTAATGATTCAAATATAAATATAGCTAGAAACATTGTCATTTACTGCGTTTTGTTTATACACAGGACTGTTCAAAAGGTCACTTAGCATGGAACTATTATGTAAGCATATGCAGCAAAGTAAACCATAAGATTAAAGGATTATTCTTACAAAACTATATTTTCTGCTAGCTTTTCCAAGGTAAATTTAGGTAAATTTAAGACTTCAAAAGGACGTGTATTCATCGAATTATATGAGCAAATCTTTTCATAAATTGCAGTGTTTGTTTTGTGTGATGCAAGAAAAGTAATGTGTATTTATATAGCGCATGTATCATGTATGTCTATACACCCAAAGTGCTTCACTTATGGGGCGCTCTCTCCACACCACTACCAGTGTGCAGCATCCACTTGAATGATGCAATGGCAGCCACAGGACAATGTTGCCAGTGCGCTTACCAAACACCAGCGAGACATTGATAGAGCCAATTTGGTGAATGAAGTGCCAAAGGGTTTTTAATGACCTCGGTTTAATGTCTCATGTAACAGTATGGTGCCCCCTTCTCTATTAGGACTCACAAAGACAGCAGGTTGAGCGCCCCCTGCTGACCTCACTACCACCTCTTCCATCAGCAACCTAGTTTTCCCATGTGGTCTCCCATCCAGGTACTGACCCGGCTCAGGCCTGCTTAGCTTCAGTGAGTAACCACTGTTGGGCTGCAGAACATTTAGAGCTTGTTTACATTTCAAGTTAAAATGCCAAACGTGACCACATGGAGATGCTAAACAATTCTTAACCAACCATCTTGACCTGACTGCATGTATTTACTTAAAATGCACCGCACTGAAAATTTTGGATTGAAGCCAAAGATTTTTGATGAGCTTGGCCAAAAACCAAAATACTCAATTAGTTCAGACAAATAGGCATACTCTGTAAAAAAAAAAAAAAAAAAAAGAATGAATAAATAAATAATAATAATAATAATAATAATAATATATATATTTATTCATTCATTTTATATATATATATATATATATATATATATATATATATATATATATATATAATATATATATATATGGGTTCCACGATTTCTTTGTTTCCTGACATTAAACAATTACTTTAACCTAATTGTTTTACAAATTTAAGTCGATTGAACATAAAACAAATAATTTGTGTCCAAAAAAACTCAATAATTGTGATGATTCAGCTCATTTAAAAAAATTTGAACATTTATCATGTAGCCTCCGCATTGATCTCATTGGCCAGCCTGTACACCTGCCATATGTATATGTATATAGCTGAAGTCAGAATTATTAGCCCCCCTTTGATTTTTATTTATTTTTTTCTTTGGTAATTATTTCCCAAATAATATTTAACAGAGCATGGGGATTTTCACAGTATGTCTGATAATATTTTTGCTGTTTTTTGGTGTTATTGTGGCTAGAATAAAAGCAGTTTTAAATTTTTTGTAAGCCATTTTAAGGTCAATATCATTACCCCCTTTAAGCTATATTTTTTTTTTTTATCTGGTAGTCTACAGAACAAACCCTCGTTATACAATAACTTGCCTAATTACTTTAGCCTGTCTAGTTAACCTAATTAACCTAGTTAAGCCTTTAAATGCCACTTTAAGCTGTATAGAAGTATCTTGAAAAATATCCAGTAAAATATTATGTACTGTCATCATGGCAAAGATAAAATAAATCAGTTATTAGAAATGAGTTATTAAAACTATTATGTTTAGAAATGTGTTGAGAAAATCTTTTCCCCATTAAACAGAAATTGGGGAAGAAATAAACAAGGGGGCTAATAATTCTGACTTTAACTATGTATATAACATATTTGTGGAATACTTGAAGTACCATCCATGATTGTGTTTATTTAAAGCAGAGATGCCCAAACTATAGCAAATTTTAGCCCATCGTAATTTTTCATTTGGCTCTCCATCCCATCAGGGAAGAGAGGTAGAACGATAGGGAATTTTAGGGGAATGCTTTTAACAAAGATTGTCATTTCTAATTTAACAAAACCTTTTGTTAGTTTAACTGTCAAAAAAGCAAACTGGAATAAAATGTTTTAATTAATTGTTGTTAATGAATCAGATTTGCACCATGCAGAACACATTGCAGAAGACATCAGCTAGCAAATCAAGGCAAAGAGTATTTATTAATGTTATAAATGGGATTTTTAAGGTTTTTTTTTGTTAGATGTTCACTATAATATATCAAAAATGTATAATTATTAATACAGTTAAAGTATTTTAATGTAAAGTTTTTCTGAAAGATTATCCATTATAGTATTAGTTAAATTATATAATCAGATTATAATAATACATTAGGAAATTACTATGACAATTTTACAGTTTGGAATATTTATCTCTGGTTCATCCACCCTAAATCAAATTTGGTTTTAGGCCCTTCATAAGAAAACGGTTGGGCACCCCTAGAGTCTAGTACCAATGAGTTTTCTGTGTCTGTATTATTCTGAATAATCGTATTTAAACAGAACTAGCTCATTCATTTGCAAATCAAATCAACTACAATGTATTTCTGCATGCATTGAGTACTGCCAATTTGGGCTTTTTCATGATTTCATTGTTCTTCATACTGTAGGTAGAGCAGATATTTCTGAAATGTTAACAAAAGCAGTCATCAAGAAAACCTTCTCTTGGCCATGTGAAACCAGTCCAGAATATGACCTGCTTCTCAGCTCCCAACCTTAATGAACACAAGTGACAACAGCGGTAAATGGAAAGTGACTAATTTGATTCATGATTGGTGAAATATATTGGATAAATCTCAGCGGTAGAGTCAGCGGAGGCAGCGCTGGGTAAAGAGGGGTTAGTCATCAGTGTGATTGTGTTTATGTGCTTGAGAGGACTGTGCGCGATGAGGGATCCCAGCGTGATTACAACGGGCGCATAGTCACGGCTCGCTCTCTCCGCCGCTGAAATCAATGCCGCCAGAGTCACAACAGACTGAGGCCGGTTTGTGCTCAGCCAGGTGTTCTCAGCCATGAAGAGAAGCAGCACATTATCCATCTGCTGTGCTTTCTCTTCTTCACAGACTGACTCCGGCCTTGGCAAGGTCACAGCTACCGGCTCCATCCGAGATATTCTTGCTATTACAGACCTTCAGATATCATTGAGGGAGCTCGTAAATGAGTTCAGAGCGAGTGAGAGAAAGTGACGGAGGAGAAAGAATGATGGTTGTATTCTCAATGTTGTCTCGAGAGATGCTTTAGTGGGTATTACCATGAACTCTTTTTATTTCACTCACTGGGCTGTTTTCTCTCTCAGATCAGATAATGTCATGGCTTGGCAAGATTGAAGAGGATTGCGTAAGATTTGTGTTGATATCAATTAAGAAAGTCAAGTTAGTCACATCATACTCTGCTTTGTTAATGTTGCAGGTGATCTGAGCTGTATGTGTGCACCCTTTCAGGATGATTCTCCCTGTCACAGTTCGTCTTTGTTTACTTGATAGATTTTTAATTATGGCAGAATGGAGGTGAATGACAGGGAAATGTCATTTATATTCAGTGGCTGAGTTCTCCTCACTTCATTTCAAGGTAATGTGATTAACATTTTCTGATTGACAGGTAATTTGGTGAGGTAACCGATGAAAACAATGATTGTTTTTTCCAAATAAAAATAAACAAAAGCTTCATAGACGATACTAAAAATACACAACACAATGCCTAATATCTTAAAGTGCCCCTAACACAGTTTTTAAAATGACCTTTCATGCAGTGTGTAACATAGAATCAATAAAAGCTTTCACTTCAGCTTCCATATTTCCTCCCCCTCACCCAAAGTTTTAGCACAAATCAGAACACGATGTAAAGAGAGAAAAGTTTTACTCACCCAATTTGATGCGCAGACAAACAAAAGGCAGATGAGCGTTCACAAACTTTAGGACGAGCCCCCAATTATGTTACGTAGCGGATGCACCCCGCTACGCACATAAGATTAAGGATGACTACTATTAAAAGAGGTCACCCGGAGTCCCCGTTCCTGCTCCCCAAGCACACACACACAGGCCAAGTTGTCAAAAGGGGTAACAGATTTATTAAACAAAAAGATCAATATCAGAATCAGGGAACAAAAAGGCCAAAACAACAAACAAAACAAGGTAGGCTCCCTAATATTAAACTTCTTACCTATACCAAAAATAAAAGTTTCATAAATAAAGCATATTCTACCCTTCATAACTAACCACAAAACAGGAGAAAACTGGACAAAAGAAAAGGGCCTTCCCTTTGATCATTCAGCATTAAGGTAAACATTAGCCACAGCTAACAAATGATACCGCCCTAGTACCGTATTTAACAGAGTATCTCACCAGATGACTTTGAAACAGGGTTGTAGAAAGGAATTAAACAATCAGCCACCGCTAATGCAGGTTACCGTCCTAGTACCGTATTTAACAGAGTATCTCACCAGATTACTTTGGAAAAAGGTTTCAGACAGTAAGATCACTGCCACACAGAGAACTCAGAGCGAACTGCTCAGACACACACACAATAGCGAGGGGAAACAGGAAGAGAACTCGATGAGGAGCGTCAACGGCGTGCCTTTATAGCTGGCGCCCCTCTCACAGCTGCACCTGATCTCCGCTCATGTGGAGAGAGAGAAAGAGACTGATAATGGAGGAAACAACACACAGGAACAATACACACTAGCATTGTCAAAAATAATGTTACTCAATATGTAACAGTGAATGAATGAGTGAATTTATTTATTTAACAGGGACAATGCACAAAAATTACCTTAACCTCAAGGGGGAAAGATGCATTGTGCCAGGTTGTAGCAGGATTGCTAATTTCCACCTGCAGTTCCTGAATAGGTTAGAATTAAACAATAATATCCAATTAGTTAAAAAGTCAGTTTAAAACATTTAGGCATAATCACATTCAAACTTAAACACTGACAACTCAAAAACATCTCACTTAGTGTGTACACATTTGATTTGACAAAAACCACCTCCTAGTCAGGTGTGAAAACATCTTAAAATTTGTACATGTGATTATTTCTGTTGGTAGGGAACTCCATAGATTTGAGGCTTTAAAAATAAAAGAGGATTGATCAAAAGAGGTCTTACATCTAGGGACAATACATTCCCCTTTTACCATAGAACGCGTCACTCGCAATGTTTTCTCTAAAGGAAAACAACCAGATGAGTTTTAAATCTGAAAAGTCTGAAAACAATTCGTAGGAGGGCCGATTTAACATTCAAGCACAAGAAAAAGTGGAAACCTGATGTAATTGATGCACTCAGACATGCTTCTCCAGGGTATATGCAGTCAAAGCTCCTTCTTTTTGTTTCTTGTACATCTTGAAGGTGTAGTTTAAATTGGGATGAAAATACTACTAATACTACCCGGAGGCAACCCATGTCAACACGGGGAGAACATGCAAACTCCACACAGGAATGCCAACTGACCTGACTGAGTCTCAAACCAGTGACCTTCTTGCTGTGAGGTGACAGTGCTACCCACTGTGCCAACACGCCACTAATAAGCATAATAATAATAATTATTATTATGTTCCAATCAATTGTTGCTTTACTAAAAGTGCAAGACAGCAGAATGAAGTTTGGGTAACTATAGTGACTTTACTGGAAATTGTTCTTCTTAATATCTTTCTATTTCTACAACAAAGAGGGGAAAAGTATGTACATATTCACATTTACTTTAACATGTTCCATTCAGACAACAGTTAAACTTTACTAATGAACGTTTTTTTCAATACAAATTTTAATATGCATTCGAGGAAAATCTATTAAATGAGACCATTTGAACAGAATATTAGCAAAATGATCGTATTTACCCACCAGCAAAACGTGTAAGCCATGAAGATGTGTTTGTACAATAAAACACAGGTGTTATAAAACTTATCATACTCAAACAACCCTTGAATATTTACAAAAATATAGCTTTAGTAAAAATAGAGCACTTACGGACATATTTTAACATTTAAATCACCCCCAGGCATAATCTGCATGTGCGCTCCTCTTGACTATGCACACTGAGAGAAACCGAAAGTAACCCGAATATACAGTACAGTACGTTAAATGTCCAGTAGGTGGGGGGGTCAAAACCGCAAATGGCTATATGCGACTGTACAGCAATGATAGTAAGTCAAAAATATATGTTTTGGTGGGCCAAATCTCGTTATATTGCGGGCTGGAGGGAGGAGGAGGACCGCACATGGCCCCCGACCTGGCAGTTTGAGACCCCTGTGTATATGGTTATCGACTCTCCGAACGAAAGTAGAGAATAGAGTGGAGTCTATTTTTAGCCATTTTGTTGTGACGTCTGAATGAAATGTTGCCCAGCCACTCGTTTTGCACAAAGTAACAGGAAAACTTGAACCCCTCTTCCTCATATGCTGTCGCAGATTGCGAAGATGCTGTGCTCTATACTGAGACACTCTACACTGAGACACTCTACACAGAGAAATAATTTGTCTTTGTTATTTTTATTTATTATTATTATTTATATATTTTTTACACTGGCTAAAGTTGAAACTGCATAAATTCGAGGAATAAATGGTAAATTTTCCCAACCTTGTGCTGTTTTCCCATCTTTTTACTTTTGACTGCTATAGCAACCTATCCTACAGTACCAGATTTAAAGGAGAGTTGTAATTAAAGGAACGATCAGTGCAAAGCACTATAGATGTACATGGAAGTTTGTCAGACTTTCACAGTGACTTTTTCAGTTCCCTTTTTTAGACTAGCTTCTTCTTGCAAATAACAATCTGTAAATTTGATTAAAATGCTTGGCTTTTTTAGTATGCAAAATATGTATTTAGTTGTTTACTGTTGTGTTCCCTTCGTGCAGCTAGATCTCTGGTTAAGCAGCTAAAGTGGCTTTCACATTGGATGTGGAAAGTGCTGCGCTATGAAACCCATTCATTTCAATGGCTTGAGACACCCAGAGCAGTGCTCAACTTGGATGAGCTCTTGTGTCTATGCTTGAGTCAAAGTTCAAAATAGCCTTTAAGTTTTTAAAGTAGAATTGAGATGTGTTGAATAATATTAAATATTTGTTGTTGTAACTACTTTTAGTTATGATAAAGAATAATACAATACTCTGGTGTACGAAGTGTGGTTATTTATCAATATGTTGCTGCTTTGGGCTCATACACAGGGTTTCTACAGGTTTCATCAAGTCAAATTTAAGTCTTTTAAGACCTTTTTAAGACCATTATAAATGAAATTTCAGACTTGCACAAGGCTAAACGCTAAGGATTTTTTCTAATGGCCCAATGAAAACATTAAAAAAACATTAAAAACTTATGATGTTGTAAGGAAGATAATTAAACCATGTATTTATAAATATAAATAGAAATAGAGTTGGTAAATAGAGTTAATAAATAAGAGTTAATAAATAAACTTTTGTTAACTTTTATTGAGATGTAATGATGGTGATTTAATGGGTGTTGGTCCAATTGGGTAGGTTTACATGGACATAGGAAAATTAAGACCTTTTAAAAATTATTTAAGGCCCACAACACAATATGTCAGTAATTTAAGACTTTTTGAGGCCAGAATTTGGATTTTGAAATTTAAGACTTTTTAGGACCCAGTGGATACGCTGCATACACACTGTATATCATGGCTGCTTGTTTACACTTGATAAGCTCAAATCCAGTTCTCAGCCAATCACCGCAGATTAGCATCATGCAAATGAGGGGTTTAGAAAAATGAATCACTGAATATATCATATGAGTCGTCTGCATAATTAGGTAAAAAAAAAAAAGTGTCTTATATATTAATGAAATTGTTTTTTGACTTTGAATGCATATCATCCAGTTGTTGGAAACCCACAAACCAAAATACATCAATGTTTTATTTTATAATAATAGAAGCACTATTACTATTACTTTATACTACTAACAAAATAAGAAATATTGACAAATGTAATAATGAAACTAAATTGGCACAGGACAAGAAAAAAAAAAGTGAGAAAAAACTGTGAGAAAAAAAATTATTAGAATCTTAATTAATGATACTAAAATAGCACTAGAACAGAGATCCAAAAGTGTGAAAACCATGCCTTACATTTGGTTTGCATATATTGACTCGCATAATAAAAAAAGCTATGTTATAGGAATAATGAATGAATAAATAGTAAAATGTATGCACATTGATCCCATTACATGAGTGAAAATAAATTAAGCCATTCGGTAAACTAGTTCACATGGCTCTATGCTATGTCTGTCATTTAAAACTGTATGACAATTCATTTAAACTATCATTGATGACATTTAGGATTTGATAAACTGTGAGCAATGTCTAATTAATATTCATGAGCACAATTTTGGGCTGCGTCCCGTATGCCAGATTTTAATGTTCATCTTGACACTTTAGTCAGATAACAAGGAAGAGCACAACAACAGTTCACCATCTGCATCTATTGCCCTGACCCCTCCCTCTCCCACAGTCTTTAAATCATTAGCCTTTAACTTCCCTGCATTGAGAGCTGTTGTGCTTGTTGTGGTGGGAGAGTCAGTTTTTAATTACAGATTACCGCTGTTCAGTATTATGCACTACAGGTCTTGTGTCAGAGAACTGACAGCCTGTATCTCAGGACTTTAGATACTTTGAAACAAGGATGTTGGCAACAGAGAGCATCTTTAGTTCTGCAGTTTGTCATGTGTCCCTGTTTGGCACATTTAAGAGAGTGTAACAAACAGCACTGTCCCAAATGATGCCAGTGATTTGCACTTGCATACTTCAGTTAGCTGTCGCTTACAAATCCACAGGACCATCTTTTTTCTTATTTTGAGATTCAACTTGGTAAGAGCTTATTATTGTAGCCTTCATATGCAGTGCAGTCTTAAAAAATTACCTCTTTGAAATTACCTCGTGAAATAAAAATTGCGTTTTTGTTAAAGGTTGTAAATCCCTCTTGTTTTATAGTGCCTGTTGTTATTTCTGACATTTAAAGTTTCCCCATTTATGCAAAAAGGGGGAAAAAGAAGCAGATCATGCTTGAACAGAGCGGGGTAATAAGAAAATATGTAAATAAAAGCAAAAAAATCATGATTTAGTTACAAATGCAACATTTCTCATTTTTATTTCATTTAACTTGATCAATGAAATGGCTTATAAACTTATTTACAAGTCATATTAATTGAGTGAAATTAATTGTTTTACCTGGAGAACTAGTTCTGCGCATGCTCAAGTGATGTTGTTTTTGTTGTTGTTGTTGTTTTTGTTGTTGTTACAGTTGCCTCGTTGTGTGTTTGGAGCTGTGTCACGTAGATTTGCAATTTCCATTTGTAAATTAATTTAGTCGAATTAGTTATTTTACTTGAAGAGCTAGTTCTGTGCATACTCAAGTAATGTAGTTGTAGTTACGGTTGCCTCGTTGTTTGTGTTTGGAGCTTTGTCGCGTAGATTCGCAAGTTCCATTTGTGAATAAATTGACTCAAATTAACTGAGTCAAATTAATGGTTTTACTTTGAGAACTAGTTTAAAGGGCCATGAAACCCCCTCGTTTCAGAAGGGTGTTTTCACACCTCTACTTTGGAAAAAGTCTGAAATGTGGGCGTGTCCAGCTCTGTTTAGGGGGAGTGTCGGTGGAAGAAAAGAGGCTTGGTGTGGGAGTGTCTATTTGGGCGCGCTGAATTGAATGAGTCAAAACACACAACCACAGCGGACAATGTGACTGTGTTTACATGGACATCTGTAGTTGAATTATTTGCCAAATTATTAAATGGTGGACTTTACCTGCAGTTTGGCTCTTTCATTCAGGGTATTCATTCATGTCCCTCCTGACAAACGTGATATTTGATTCGAGGAACTGCTCTAAGCGTGTATTTTTCATGCAATGTTTGATACCGCACGGCGAATGAGAGAAAAAAAAAACTCAGCATTTCCCGGAAACTTAGATGCACACGGCAGGTAGCGTCAGAAAGCCGCGTGTGTTATTCCGGTCTCAAAATCCAACACGAGGTTATAGTTTGGTTGTAACTGTTAGTGCTAACTTGTTTACACTCGGTGCAATGGTTAACTTAGTTCGATACGAACAAACTGAATAAACAAAGAGCACTGGTCGCTCACTTACCAAATCTGTAGAGACAGGACAATCCACAGCAACTAGAGCCGCGTCTTTATTAAGAGGAGACTACAAGCGAATCCGGATCTCAGCGTTTGCAGATGAGAGCAGCTCTCAGGTAAACAATTATCCTCCTTAGACACGCAAGTTATTGTTGTCGCGCGTCGCGTACACTGTTAATCCACACGTGAGTCCAGCTGCGCTCTCACAGAGAGAAAATGAAAACAAAACTTAACGGCAGCAAACTATAAAAGCAACACTTCATGCTTGTTTTGCCAATACAACGTGGCGTCTCTGCCGTCTACACTCTGACAGTAATGAATATTAATGAAGTTGCACAATAGAGCGCGCTGATTGGTTTGAACCAAGCCTTACTCATGCATTAATGCAACACACTGTAAGACGTAATAAGACTCACTCTGGCACAGACGTCCAGTCTGCACGCTGGAATACAACGCTATTATGTCATGACCGTGACGCAGCTTCAAAAATTCGTTTCAAACCGGAAGTACGAATTTGCTTGAAATAACGCAAAAACAACCAATTTACACTTTTTAGTGAAATATAGGTGTCCTAATAGTGTTTTTAGCAGTGTGGGACACATATATGACTGTCAACAGCTCAAAAAATGTGTTTTGGTGTTTCGTGATCCTTTAAGCATACTCGAGTGATGTCAGTGTCATGGTTGCCTCGTTACATGTGTTTGGAGCTTCATCACTTAGATTTACAGTTTCCATTTGCGTATCAATTTAGTCAAATGAATTAAGTTGAATAAATTGTTTTACCTGGAAAACTAGTTTTGCGCATGCTTAAGTGATGTCATTGATGTTTCGGTTGCCTCATTACCTGTGTTTGGAGCTTCATCGCATCAATTCGCACTTTTCATTTGCAAATCAATTTAGTCTAACTAATTGAGCCTAATTAAATTGTTTTACCTAGAGAACTAGTTCTGCGCATACTCAAGTAACGTTGTTGTTGTAACGGTTGCCTCATTGTGTGTGTTTGGAGCTTTGTTGCAAAGATTAGCAATTTCCATTTTCGATTCATTGTAGTCAAATTAATTGAGTCGAATTAATTGTTTTACCTGGAGAACTACTTCTGTGCATGTTCAAGTGATGTCATTTTTGTTGTTACGGTTGCATCGTTGTGTGTGTTTGGAGCTTTGTTGCGTAGATTCGCAACTTCTGTTTGCGAATCAATTGAGTCGGTTAATTGAGTCAAATCAATTGTTTTACCTGGAGATCTAGTTCTGCACATGCCTAAGCGACATCGTTATTGTTGTTGTTACGGTTGCCTCGTTGCATGTGTTTGGAGCTTAGTCACATAGATTCGCAATTACCATTTGCGAATCAATTGAGTTGAATTAATTGAGTCAGATACATTTTTTTACCTGGAAAATTTGTTCTGCGCATGCTCGAGTGATATCTTTGTTGTTATGATTTCCTTGTTGCGTGTGTTTGAAGCTTTGTCACGTAGATTCACAATTTTCTCTTTGCAAATCAATTTAGTCTAGTTAACTGAGTAGAAATGATTGTTTTACCTGGAGTATTAGTTCTACACATGCTCAAGTGACATTATTGTTGTTACGGTGTTTGGAGCTTCATTGCATAGATTTGCAGTTTCCATTTTTTATCATAAAATATATCCCCATTCGATACTATTTGACTTTTCTACTGAGGTTGAACGAACTCTTATGTGTGTGTATACAAAATAAAAATATATAATAAACATGCATGTGTTATGTCAAAACAAACTTTTATTTTGAATGTGACTAATTGTGATAAATTTATAGCACTAAAAATCAAAACTACTAAAAAGTCAAAAAATGAAAACAGGAAATATTAGAATAAAAACTGATCCAAAAATTAATTAAAATCTAGCATTGCTCTGGAGCAAAGGTGATAAAATCAGTGTATTAGAGACAGAAACAGAACATTAAATTTAGCAACATCATAATCAATGATATTAAAAACACACTTGAACAGACTCACAAAATTGACAAAATTAATATGCTTTATGGCTGGTTTTACATTTACAATGTACTACTTAAACATTTAACATTAACTAAAAAAACTTAAAGTCTTGTTTTGTGTGTGTTTCAGGTAGTTACTGTACAGATGCAACATTTCTAATATGATGTCATTTTAAATTGTGCTAAAGTAATGCTCAACAGTACATGTCAGAGAATTTGAGAATCCAGTGTCTGGATTATTTGAAGGATGGAGTTATGGAGGAGAGGATGTTTTGTGTCCAGTGTTTTGTGGAGCTGTGTGGCAGAGCTGTGTGGAACCGCATTAGTGACCCACAGAGGTCATGAATGGATGGCTGCTATAGTTCACTCTACCGTCCCCTAATCAGATAGAGAGGACTGTACTCTTGTCCAAGGACAAAATGGCATCAGCCACATGAAAAAAGTTTCAGTGCTCTGAGGTCCAGTTCATCTCAACTCACAATTACTGCATAAAGTAGCATGGTGTGACTGACAGAGATGAACTGATGGCACTGATGCCATCATTGTGTAGTTTCAGTCAAACAGATTAGTCATTTTAATTTGAAATGTTTATACTTTCTAGGCACATTTGCTTCCAAATATTTCCAATAATATCAAATATAACAAAGATTATGTATTAGTAATAGTATGGGAAACTTTTTCTTTTATATACTGTATAATACAATAGTTTTGCCAGGAAATTCAGAACCCTGCTGACAATATTACATGTTTAGATGATAAAAGTTAGGGTAGTTTAGACGCATGTAACAGCAGTCACTACAGAATCCACATTAGAGGGCTATGGTTTTCCATGTGTTCCATCTTACAGACCATGTTTTTCATATTTAACATTACTGAATGCAAAAAAGCCCAATAACAGCATTATTATTATTAAAATTATATTAAATTTTTTTATTTAATGTGTTTATAACATTACATAATTATTATTATTATTATTAATAATAATAATATATATTTTTATATTTTATTTAATGTATTTATGATAATAATATTATTATTTGATGTATTTATAATATTATTACTATTGTTATTACTATTCTTATTATTAGCAATATTATTTAATGCATTTACAATCCTATTATTATTATTATTGTTATTAATATTGTTATTAATATTTTTAATGTATTTATAATAGTATTATTATTATTATTATTATTATTATTTAATGTATTTATAATAGTCTTATTACTATTATTATTATTATTATTATTATTATTATTATTATTATTATTATTATTATTATTATTATTATTATTATTATTGTTTAATGTATTTACAATATTATTATTAATATTATTAATGTATTTGTAATAATATTATTACTATTGTTGTTGTTGTTATTATTATTTAATTATTATTACTATTATTATTATTATTTAATGTATCTCTAACGTTACATTATTATTATTATTAAATGCTATAATTTTTTTAATAATTGTGGTATAAGCTAACTAATATTTTATTAAGTAAAGCTGACAAAATGAACACAGATATTGGCTGTCAGTAGTTGAATGGCAGAGCACAGGGTCTTGCAGACCTCCACTAATCCAGTGGTTTAATTGCTGTCACAGAAAAAACAGGGCCGGAGATGTCATTAGGGGAAACATCCTGCTGGTTAACTTGGAATTCAAAACATGCATCTTTAGTTAAATAAAGTCAAGACTCTGGAAGTAATCCATCCGGCTTGAAGGGTTACTGTCATAAATTCTTAATGGAACGAGTTCATACAAACCCTTATCAGGAGTGAACAGAATTTGTTGTGTCGTGCTGACTCCTGTTTACCCAAGCTCATCAGTTATTCAGAGCTAATCAGCCTGAGATGTGAGGATCAGCAGGCAGGGTGACAGCGAGCGAGCGAGTGCGCGCGCGTGTGTGTGTGTGTGTGTGTGTGTGTGTGCGTGTGCGGGTGCGTGTGCGTGTGTGTGTGCGTGTGCTTGTGCGTGTGCGTGTTGGAGAGAGAAAGAGAGGTGTTGCTTTGAGAATAGACTTCGACTTCATGGCTGCAGAAACACACAACACGACTCTCTTTACACTGGACTCCTCTCTTGGTTGTGATTTTACGCTAAAGTGCACAATGGATATCCTCCATTTACTCCAGGTAAAATATGCCAGGATTTTGCCAGGATTACTAATTAATTAGTACCTGTACTGTAGGTTTCAATTATGGTTCAGAATGTTAAAATGCTGTTTTTAATTTATTTTTACTCTTGCACTGAGCCATAAATCTTCACTTCACTTTGCAGTTTCATTCATTTCTAAATGTAGATTTTTTTTTTATTTTAATACATAATATGGCTTATATTGTACATACATTTTATTCTACAAAATATTATTCTTTCAACAATATGGTGCAATAAATATATGGGGTTATAAGTTTTATGGGGTGGACCATAATTGTTTTATGTTCAATCCACTTAAATTTGTAAATACTACTAAGGTAGTTCCTACTACTACTACAGATGATTCCTCCATGTTGTCCAGCATTTTTTTACTGTGTAGGGACGTATTTTAAATAATCAATTTAAAGGGGTAGTTCACAGGGAAATTCTGCCATGAAACTCTGCGCGCAGACTGATCCTTAAGGCTAGATAAAATCTGCAGACATTTTTTGCTATTTCTGCTCAGATTATTCTAAAAAATATGTGGATTTACAGTTGAAGTCAGAATTATTAGCCCCCTTTTGATTTTTTTTTTTCTTTTTTAAATATTTCCCAAATGATTTTTAACAGAGCAAGGAAATTTTCACAGTATGTCTGATAATATTTTTTCTTCTGGAGAAAGTCTTATTTGTTTTATTTTGGCTAGAAAAAAGCAGTTTTTAATTTTTTAAAAACCATTTTTGGGACAAAATTATTAGCTCCTTTAGGCTATTTTTTCCCCAATAATCTACAGAACAAACCACCATTATACAGCAACTTGCCTAATTGCCCTAACCTGTCTAGTTAACCTAATTAACCTAGTTAAGCCTTTAAATGTCACTTTAAGCTGTATAGAAGGGTCTTGAAAAATATCAAGTAAAATATTATTTACTGTCATCATGTCAAAGAGAAAATAAATTCGTTTTTAGAAATAAGTTTTTAAAACTATTATACTTAGAAATGTGCTGAAACAATCTTCCATCCATTAGCAGAAATTGGGGAAAAAATAAACAGGGGGGCTAATAATTCAGGGGGGTTATTAATTCTGACTTCAACTGTATGTGTAATGATTTTGGGTGTATCATAACTAAAAACATAATATATTAAATAAAAAACAATACCTTTTAAACTTTTATTTGATGCTTACAGTGTGAATCCTATTAGATCCGTTTATTTGCTCTCTCATATAATATATCTACCATATATCTACTAAAAGACAGAAATGATTACTTTACAAACTGTATTGTAAGTAAATCATTTACACATTTTCATAGAAGTCTGAAATTAATTTAAAAACAGAATAAATATAAATTTACACACCTTTAAACAACTAAATAAATAGACTCAATGATGGGCTGAATCTGTAGATTTCTGCGTGTGCAGATTCTGTGTGGGGCTACTGATAGGTCACCTTAACTTCATGGCTCAGGAGATTGGTTGCTGCCACCTTGGCAGCCAATGAGCTTGCTCCTTATTAGTTTAAAGGCTCCCCGTTGTTTTACACTGTTAAGCTGTGGCGTGTTTTCGGAGACCCTCCTCCACCCCAGCTCCACCTGTGTTAGATCTGCTATGGGGGTTACATATGTTATGTTTGCAGCAGCAGTGTTATATATTCTCAGACAGCATGTCTGTGTATATACTGGCAGTAGCAGCTCTCGGTTCTTACTCTGCCATAATAATCAAAGCAGTAGCATAGCAGATCTGTACCGTCAAGACCAAATACATCAACATTGCCATATACAGTATAATTATTCATTACCATATAAATCCTGAGACTGTAGAGAACATGCAATCTCCACACAGAAATGCCAGCTGACCCAGCCGGGGTTCGAACCAGCAACCTTCCTGCTGTGAGGAAACTGTGCAACCCACTGCGCCACCACGACGCCCACTCTGCTAATATTACTCACTTTAAATTAAGTCAACTAATCGCTTTTTACTGTGTGTAGTTGTAAAACCATTTGCAATGCAAGTCAATAGTTACAGTTTTCCAACATTATTCAGCATATCTACTTTTGTATCCAACAGATTAAAAAAGATGAGTAAATGATGGCAGAATTTTCTTCTTAGTGTGAACTATCCCTTTAAATCAGTTTTTTTTTTCCTGGTGAGCTGTGAAATGCTATCCTGCTGTGCCGAGTGTGTGAAATGGTTAAATGAGTTGGAGGTGAACTCAGAAGTCAGCTCCCTCGTGCCAGGGTTTCATGCATGGCTTCGAGAAGTAGTGAAACACTGTGCGTAATCCTATTGGACGCTGCACAGCACATTTTTTAGAGCTTGTTAAATTTTGTCCGTTTATTTTCTTGTCTCATTAAATGCTCAGATGCATGAGCTTATATTTGGGACACTGTATGAAGGGGAATGTGCGCACAGTGAGAGACACTAAAAGATCCTCACCTATATTTTTAGTCATTGCTGTATAACTGTGTAATTGAAGCTATGCTTGCTTCTGGGGTGTTTTTGTCATTAAAATTGAAAGTATTTCATATATAAATGAAATCCACAGGGATGCGACATGCTGTTACAATTGTTATTCACTGAAAAGATTCTCTTTGGTCCTGTTGTCAATGATCATTCTCCATTCTACTTGCAATACTGTTCAACTGTGTGTGTATGCATGTGTGTGAATATATATGCGTTTACTGCTGAAAATAGTATCCCTTCTGTGAAATTTTTGTGAAAGTGATGTTTAGTGGAGCAAGGAAATTGTTTGGTCTTCTGGGGAGAGTTTTATTTTCTTCAGTTTGGCTGGAATAAAAACATTTTTATTATGAAAATAATTTGTAAGATAAAAATTAATTACCCTCTTAACATTAGTTTTTTTTCCGATTGGCTACAGAACAAACCACTGTTGTCCAATCACTTGCTAATTAACCCAACTTGCCCAGTTAACTTAGTTAAGCCTAATTTGCACTTTTAGATCAATTCTAATATCTTGCCAAATAATTAGGCATATACTTTCTGGCCACTTTATTAGGTACACCTTACTAGGACCTGGTTGAACCCCCTTTTGCCTTTAGAACTGTCTCAATCCTTCGTGGCATAGATTTAACAAAGTACTAGAAATGTTCCTCAGATATTTTGGTCCATATTGACTTGAAAGCATCACACAGTTGTTGCAAATTTGTCAGCTGCACATCCATGATGCGAATCTCCCATTCTACATCCCAAAGGTCTCTATTGGATTGAGTTCGGGTGACTGTGGAGGCCATTTGAGTACAGTGAATTGTTATGTTGAAGAAACCAGTCTGAGATAATCAATGCTTTAGGACATGGCACATTATTCTGCTGGAAGTAGCCATCAGAAGATGTGTACAGTGTGGTCATAAAAGAAATTGGTGCTCAATTGGTGCTAATGAGCCTAAAGTGTGCCAAGAAAATATCCTCCACACTATTATACCACCACCACCACCACCACCAGCCATTCTGACCCTACTATTTAAATGTCACAGCAGAAATCGAGACTCATTAGACCAGGCAATGTTTTTTTTAATCTTCTATTGTCCAATTTTGGTGAGCCTGCTTGAATTGTATCTTTGGTTTCCTGTTCTTAGCTGACACAAGTGGCACCCAGTGTGGTCTTCTGCTGTTGTAGCCCATCCACCTCAAGGTTGGACGTGTTGTGCGTTCAGAGATGCTCTTCTGCATACCTTGAGTGTTTATTTGAGTTACTGTTGCCTTTCTATTAGCTGGAACCAGTCTGGCCATTCTCCTTTCACCTCTCACATCAACAAGGCATTTGCTCTCAAAGAACTGCCGCTCACTGAATATTTTCCTTTGTTTCTCTTGTTGCTGATTTAAAATTTGCATTAACAATCAACTGGACAGGTGTACCTAATAAAGTGGCTGGTGAATGTATTATGCATCATTATTATCATCATGGCAAAGACAAAATAAAGGAGATCATTAGCTGTAAAAATGAGTTATTAAAACTATTATGTTTAAGAATGTTGAAAAAAAAATCATCTCTGCGTTTAACAGCACTTTAACATTTGTCTTTAACTTTAAATATGAACTTTATGAAAAATACTGAGATTTTCTTTTCAATCAAATCTTCGTTTATGATCTATAGCTTTTGTTATAGGTTAACCTCAACCTTTAAATGCATTTTATGTTGTGTCCAATAAATATTTGCTAAAAAAATTATTATTGTAAATGGTCAGCCAAATTTGATGTCCCTTAAAATTGTGATTAATTCACTTAATCATCATGTAAGCAATCGTTTAACTTAAATAATAATCCAAGCCATCATCCAAGTATAGATAACAAAAAAAGTTATTTTAAATCGCAGCAATTTTTCAAAGTATTCATATATTGCTGTACTTTAAATAAATGCAGTCAAGATGAGATTTACAACTCCCAAACTTAGGAACATTAGCGTTTATGATCTGCTGCTTCACATATTTCTTTATCTTTTTTGACAGTCCCTATGAACTACTAGTAAATGGGATGAATAAAAACCTAAAAATGTCCTTTTATGTCTTAAAGAAAGAAACTGACAGAGTTTTTACCTTCAGGTGAACTATAACTTGTTTGTGTTTTGTTTTTGCTTCTTTTTTTCAAATCATCAGTCAAAAAGACTACCTTCGTCACACAAAAGACAGCAGACACATATTTATTTATGTTTTTAAAAGAGCAACTCTTCTAAACTCCAACAGATCTATTTCAATCTTTAAATAAAATTGTGTTCATCTGATTTCAAAAAATGCCTGTGAATGTTAAAGCCAAGCCTACGCATATAACTATTCTGGGGTTGAAATAATGAAATGTATTTGCTGTGTCATTTTGCTGTCACATTATCAGCACTCATGACTTAATTGGAGAAAATGAGCGCATATTTGTAAAGGTTTATGAAAGGCTCCGTTTGCTTGCTTTTCAATTTGTTTGCTTATTAAAAGGATAACTGGATGGCAAAACTTCAGACAATGCAATTGATCAGCTCTACAAAGGTTTCTCGGATGCTCTTCTGTGCTGGTGTGCTGTAGTGTTCACGTTTGCGTTTCTGTTTTCATCCTCTTTAGTCGAGGTTTCTATTTTTATAGAGTACAGAAAGGCGAAATTCATGACTTTACTAATAAAGAAAGCATAACAGCTGGCTTGGATAGCACATCTGTAAACAATAGGCATGATTTCAATGGTAAAAAAAAACAACAACTGTAAAAATGCTACAGAAAAAATTCTGATAATTGGTTAACATTAAGTTTACTTACGGTGAATAAATAATGGCTCGTGTGTTAAAGGTTTTTAATGCACGGTGTGGAGGTAAAGGAATGTGGTCGCCTCTTTGAAGAGATGCAAGAGTTCTAGAGTGCACTGATATCCAGTGGCAGGTCCTGAGATGGTCTGGCTGAAGTAAAGCTTCTCTCGGGGAGCTGTTCGCAGAGCTGTCGCTGACTGCCTGGTGTCCGAAGCAAGTGTTTAAAGGCGTAAACTGCTGATTTGGCTTTAAAATAACTACATTTTTGCTTGAAAAACTCTTAAAACTTGATTTTGTGTCATAGTAAATGAGCATTTTTTCTAATTTTGTGCATGTTCTGTCCACCATTAACCATCCTCATCAGTTTCCTCAAAGTCCCTTTGAGGCAAGTCATTTCAATCGCCCGCCATCTTTGAAACGCCAGTATGCTCAGACATTCTGTCTGAATAGGAAAGCATTAAATTCTCCAAAACTGTTAGCAAAGCTTATGCTTACATTACATATTTGGATTCACCAATAAACTTAAACAACAACTGTGTCATCAGTCCCGTTTCTAAACGTCTAAATCAAACACAACCAGTATAATTTCATGTTGGCCAAGCTAATGTGCATGCACACTCGAAAGGAACAAAATCACGACAACAACCTCCTTTATGGCCATTCTACATAATATCATCCTCTAGATAATGATCGTCTGATCGCACTACTCTTCTGCAGTAATTCACAACTTGGTCTTAATGGCAAATCTCCTCTAAAAATAGCAGTGCATCTCCTCTAAATCTCCTCTAAAAATAAAACTGTTAACAGGTTTGTGGGTGTTTGAGTAATTGCTGTCAAGTGATGTGCATTTGACAGGGTGGATTGTACCTTGTGTTTGTTTCATACAGATTACAAAACCAAAAAACTTGTTTTCAAGTGCACTTGGTTCATAGTACAGAGTTCAAGCTTTATGTGGATATACTTCTTATGTCTGTGAAGCAAGTATTCGCTGAGATTCCAGCACGTTTGTTGACCACCAAACTGTCGTAAAAGCAAACGTCTGGTCTGATCTTTTCCCAAGGAGAATCATCAGTCTATATCAGTGGTCACCAAACTTGTTCCTGGAGGGCCTGTGTCCTGCAGGCAAGTTGGAGCTAAACCCTGAAGGAACACCGGCCCTCCTGGACCGAGATTGGTGTCTTCTGGTCTATATCAATTGATGATTGGCTCCTGTACTAGTTGGTGGGGCTTCATTCGCCATATTGACCGTTACACTTTTCCCCAATTCAAAACTATACGACTGACATGTATTGTGTATTCTATAGTCTTTGGTTACCTGTGCAGAGCATGTAAGTTGCTATGGTAATTACTCATGTTTTGGGAGAGGCGCATTTATTTCGAACTGTGATCAAAACTGACTGGAACTAGCTCTGCATTTCATTGAATAAAATGCACACCCTTCAGCCAATCAGAATCAAGAATTTCAACAGACCATGGAATAACTGTAAATTGACTTCCTCAGAACTCCCTGCATGACACTTCAGTTTTTTTTTACTGAAATTGACTATGGTTCATTTTAGTTTTATATGTGTCCGCATGGTGTTTAGTAGATGTGTGAATAAAACCTAGGACCTTCTATATATTGGTATGTTTCCCTGCTTGTGGGAAAAGTTGTTTGTGATGAGCTTTGGTTTATCATACACTGTAAAAAAATATGTTATTTACAGTTTCTGTATTTTGTAACCTTGGGACCTTGATCTCTGCTTTGTCGACTTTTGATGTTGAAAATTTAACTGTACGTGTTAATAAAGTGACTTTTATTGACATTTTTAGTGAAATAATATAATATATATAAGAAATAATATAGAGAGAAATAGAAGAAAATGTACTGGCAGTTTATTACAAGGTTTTTGGACTGTAATATACAACACCAATCCAGACAGTATCATTCACTTTAACAGTTCAACAAACCCTCGAGTACTTTTATTTGAGATTTTAACAGATTTGTGTGTGTTGAGCATCAGTTTAGGCAATGTTAGCACCTGTCAGCTTTAATTATGGGGAAAACTGGATAACTTTGAGCTTTTGTCTGCTGATTTCATCTTCTGGGTTTAAAATAATTTTGGGGCGGGATCAAAATCAGTGATGTAGTGCGAATCTGCTAGTGGAGTGGTGACGTGTTGGTTTGTCATTATTATTCATAGCCAAGTTTCTTATCCTATGAGAAGACCCTGCTTCTTAATTATTGATGAGAGCACATGCTTTCCGAAGGCAAGGCAGACCTGGCAAGCTGTAAGACCCAATGACTGGGTAAGACTAAGTCTGCGGAGTTCGCGTACGGCACACAGTATTTAGCCATTCATGATAGGTTGTAAGTGTTTGTTTCCATGATCCACGGGGTTTATTGCATGTTTTTCCCTGCGATGCTGTCAGGGCCAATACAGCAAAGCTGTTTGTTTGCTGCAAGCATTTATGTCAGAAGAGCTGTACAAGAATTGGAGAATGGCGAACCTGGTCTTTCATCAGTTGAGTTCGTTACATTCAGACACATCGCCTATATCAGTGCTGCTGTGTTCACACCTATGTTTAAAATCCTCCGGATTACTGGCAGGGTTAATGGTTGGAATAGACAGGGCAAGAGACCTGCTGCACTGCTATCCATTGTGTCAGCATTCAGACCTGGGGTTCAGAAGGAGAGAAGTCCTCCTCATTTATAGTTTTTATATGAACATGATTATTAATAATAATACATTTTATTTATATTGCGCTTTTCTCAGACTCAAAGAATTGAGTCAGATTATCTTCAAATGATATATCAAATTGGGGTTATCTGTATGTAAATACGAATAACAAATGTACGAATAACAAATGTAGCAGGGCATTAAATTACTTACCTTTTATTCCTTGCATTTGATCTTTGTAAACTATAAAATCATGCGTCTCCTCGCGGTTTGTGTTGTGAGCCAACTGACAGTTGTTCGCTCCCCTCTTTCTCCCCTGCTCTGCCGGCCACACCCACTCCTCCCTCTGCGCCCATTATGATGGATTTTTAAAAGATTCTAAGGTAGCCCCTATGCTGAATTCAGTGACTGGTGCACCTCTCCCCAGTGCTACTGTGAAGGCTGTCAAATCAGTGTGTGTGTGTGTGCGTGCGTGCGTGTGCGGTGACAGTCCTCATACGCGCTCGTTATAATCAATATGAATATTCCGATCAAACTGAATACAATCTTACATCCACAACACATGGCAAGCAAGGCGTTGATAATAACAAATAATCATATTAGATTACAAACAACCCAACAGGTTGTTAAGCATGTGTGCATCGCTGCTGTTATGTTTACACATGTAATATTTTTTCCTGAGGCGATCTAAAGCAAAATATGCAATGGCAATCAATCAAACATATCTACAATGATGAGGAACGTGGTTACTTACTGAGTTATTAACACACAGCAATACCACACGAAGAAAGGACGGACTTTGAAGGAATAAACAATGTGAGGAAATCCATTATAGTGCACTGGATAAGTCTGAACAAGTTCTGCCCACGCATGCGCGAGGCAGGCAGTTCTGTACAATTGCGTATTTATCAGCTTAAAGATATTTGACTAATTTAGCCATGGGATTGATAACGATAATCTTTAAAATAGCATTTGTCTGCATTTATCGGCCGATATTATGGCCACCAATATATCGTGCATCCCTAACATGTACTGTACATACTACTGTAAATGGCTGGGGTCAGATTGTGTTATGGTTAGTTACATGTGATTATGCATAATTATTTGTAACTTCTATAGAAAGTGCATGTAACCTGTTTAAGTGCATGAAACTATGTGACCTCAAATTAAAGCGTTACCAAAAATCCTTAGCTACTGTTCACCACTGAGTTTAAGCTTCACTTGTCACGCTTTATTTGGCTGAAGGTTGCAGGCTTGCCTTCTGTAGACTTTGAGCAAGGCTGCCATTAATTCTCACCATTAAACAGCTGTCTTGCCTGCAGCTTGGCATCCTTATTGCTCTCATTTTCACCTAGTGTTCAGGGTCATGAAGGCTGAATAATGGAGAGGACACTCTGTGTGGGGCTGATTCACATCTTTATAACTCTCTGCTTTTCTCTCCTTCTCTTTGTCTTTACAAATGATACTTTTTGCTTTAAACTGTGGCACATTCATCACCGTGACTTCATCATGAATATAGCACAGCTGTCTACCACTGTTACTAGCTAATGACTTGGGATGAGGGGATGGCAGCTTCACTGTTTTATTCATGTTTTTTTTTTTTGTCACTTTGAATTAACACCAAACCTTCATGCGCACAGAAACACAAGTGCTTACATCCTGCAAATGCATCACAGTTGAAGCAGATGTTGAGCAGGAATGAAGATTCAAAGCTTGTTCTACTTTTCACAAAATTCAGCTCACTGACTGACCAGGTTAACAACATTAACTTGGACTCCAGATGAAGATCTTTAAATATATATATATATATATATATATATATATATATATATATATATATATATATATATATATATATATATATATATAAAGCTTACTTCTATATGCACACTGATTGATTTGTTTAGGTAATGTACTTTTCTTTAGTTGAGGAACTTTTAGTTCTGTATTTCTCAGCATTTGGTTAATAAAGTCTTCTAGTGCAATCTAGTAATCTTGTATTAATAAACAAACTAAAATTGAATTAACTGAATTTCTAAAATGGTCATTTTAGTAGTAATTTGATATAATATATTAATTGTGTATTGTGATTTTTTTCTTTCTTTCTTTTTTTGGTTGGTTAGGTATTTGTTATTTTTTTTGTTTGTTTTTTGTTAGGTGTTTGTTTGTTTGTTTGTTTGTTTGTTTGTTTGTTAGGCATTTATTTGGTTGGTTTGTTAGTTTGATAGGTGTTTGGTTGGTTTGTAAGTTGTTTGTTTGATTGATTGGTCGGTTAGGTATTTGGTTGGTTGGTTGGTTGGTTGGTTGGTTTGATTAGGTGTTTGTTTGATTGGTTGGTTATGTGTTTGTTTGTTTGTTTGTTTGTTTGTTTGTTTGTTTGGTTGGTTGGTTGGTTTGTTGGTTGGTTTGTTGGTTGGTTTGTTGGTTAGGTGTTTAATTGGTTGGTTGGTTGGTTGGTTAGGTGTTTGTTTGGCTGGTTGGTTGATTGCCTGGTTATGTGTTTGTTTGATTGTTTGTTTAGTTGGTTGCTTGGTTGATTGGGTGCTTGTTTGATTGGTTTGCTAGGTGTTTGTTTGGTCGTTTGTTTGTTTGTTTGTTTGTTTGTTGGCTGGTTGGTTGGTTAGTTGGTTGTTTAGGTGTTTGTTTGTTTGTTTGTTTGTTTGTTTGTTTGGTTAGGTGTTTGTTTGTTTGTTTGTTTGTTTGGTTGGTTGGTTAGGTGTTTTCGTAGTTATGAAAGACACTTATGCTCTTCAAGACTGCATTTATTTGGTCAATTTATATTTGTGTATGTGTGCGTGTGTAAGTGTGTGTGCGCGAGTGTGTGCGCGAGTGTGTGTGCGAGTGTGTGTGCGAGTGTGTGTGCGAGTGTGTGTGCGAGTGTGTGTGCGTGTGTGTGTGCGTGTGCGTGTGTGTGTGTGCGTGTGTGTGTGCGTGTGCGTGTGCGTGTGCGTGTGCGTGCGTGTGTGTGTGCGTGTGTGTGTGCGTGTGTGTGTGTGTGTGCGTGTGTGTGTGCGTGTGTGTGTGCGTGTGTGTATGTGTGTGTGTATGTGTGTGTGTGTGTGTGTGTGTGTGTGTGTGTGTGTGTGTGTGTGTGTGTGTGACAAAATTTAGTGAAAGTTAAATTATTTTCAAATATTTTCTATGTGGTGTTTAACAGAGTTTTTTTTTCAACATTTTAT
>NC_141029.1:44500000-44540000 GCF_052040795.2 Danio rerio | reverse complement strand
TATTTAAGAGTCACACCTGTTTTGTTTGAGGTGAAAAAAACTAGCTGCAGACTCATATATTCATTCATTCATTCATTCATTCATTTTCCTTTGGGTCACCACAGTGGAATGAACCGCCAACTATTCCAGCATATGTTTTATGCAGCAGATGCCCGTCTGGCTGGAGACTAAGTACAGTAAATTATGGAATTAATGTACTATTTTCAATTGAACTCAACTTTATTTCTATAGCGCTTTTACAATGTGGATTGTGTCTAAGCAGCTTCACATAGAAGATTGAAACAGTTGAAACAGTTTTCAGATTTGAAGTTCAGTTTAGTTCAGTTATTTATTCAGTTTAAGTTACTAAACATATTAATATCTTAATTATGGACTACTGATTTCTAAAAGGGTAACAGGGTGGCTCAGTGGTTAGCACTGCCACCTTACAGCAAGAAGGTCACTGGTTTGAGTCCTGGCTGGGTCAGTTGGCATTTCTGTGTGAAGTTTGCACATTCTCTCCGTGTTCGTGTGGGTTTACTCCTGGTGCTCCGGCTTCCCCCACAGTCCAAAGACATGCGCTTTAGGTAAACTGAATAAACTATTGGCCGTAGGGTACGTGTGTGAATGAGTGTGTATGGATGTTTCCTAGTACTGGGTTGCACCTAGAAGGGCATCCACTGTGAATGCTAGATAAGTTGTCAGTTCATTACACTGTGGCGACTCCTGATAAATAAGCTGAAGAAAAATAAGCGAATGAATGATTTCTATAAAAACATTATATATATATATATACAGTGAAACAAGCATTGATGTGAATTACATTAAATTAGGAATAAAAAATAAAAAATATTGATCACAATTTCAATCACATGGAAATGTTCTAAAACATTTTATGTATGATTGCACATGTGAGGTTCATGTAATTTTGCAAATTATTACAAAAGTCATCAAGTTTCATACCATTTATATGAAAGATTCTTAAACATTTAAAATGACAGAACAAAGCAAAAGAGCTAACGTCACCACATAATTCTCATTATTAACAGTTTGCCATATAATCTCTCTCTCTGTGTGCATGTGTGAATTATTTACATAGTGTTTTACCTTTTTTCCCTCAGAGGATGAGTTGAGCTGTACAGAGAACGGGCAGGTGTACACAAACAGAGACATCTGGAAACCTGAGCCATGCAGGATCTGTGTTTGTGACAGTGGAACCATCCTGTGCGATGAGGTACAATGTGATGAGGTGTCGAACTGTGCAAAGGTAGTGATCCCACCGGGAGAGTGCTGTCCGGTCTGCCAGGGCGATGCAGCTGAAGGTGGCAATGGCAGACCAGGTGAGACTGCACCAGAATAAACCTTCAAAACAGATGAAAATTTGGTTTTAATCATCATGTAAATCTGCAGTGGTGTGAATTTTAAGTTTTTGTCTGTTATGTTTCTTCTTGTCAGGAGGCAGAATCGCCAAGGTAAGCTATGTCACAATCAGCACTGTTAACTGTCTCTTATTTCAAAGTACTGTAAATAAGTAAAGAAAAGAAACATTTCTGTTCACTTTTTTTTTTTTTTGCTTTGTTTCTTTATTTCAGGGCCAGAAAGGGGAACCTGGAGTTGTACCACATGTGTGTTAAAATTATTATTTATCTAAATTGTACAAAATATGGATATATAATAATTTTGCATAAATTGTAAAATAATAATTCTGTCTTGATTTCAGATCGTTGGAATAAGAGGTCGTCCTGGACCAATGGTGAGTGTTTGACTGACTTTTATTGAATCCTGGTCAGTATAAATCAATCTAAATGATTCAATTACATATGATAAAATTATAAATCCTGTGGCCTGTTGAGTTTCTGTCACATGCATAAAGTAGTTATATTTTCTGATATCTGGACACTAGATGGTGATAGAACACATTTATATGTATTTTCTTAGGGATAGTTCACCCGAGAATGAACATTTACTTAGCATCCATTGACTTTTGATTAGTTCCAATCCTCTATGTGTTTCTCTTTATGTTGAACACCAAGGAAGATATTTTGAAGAAAGTTGGAAAATGGGAACCATTGGTATTCGTAGCAGGAAAAACAAATCCTATGGAAGTCAATGGTTACCAGTTTTCAACATTTTGTGAATTATCTTACTTTGTATTAAACTTAAAAAAATCTGTCAGGGTTGTGACAAGTTAAAAATGATTTTGTCATGATTAATTTTCAGTTTTGAAAAGCTATCCCTTTGAGGTTTTCTATTGATTTTATTTTGAAAAAAAAAAAATCTTTCTGCACTGACAATTCATAACTCATCTTAACAGCAATCTTGACTTTGACAACAACGTGCCGTGACTTAAGCAGTAATATAGGTACTGTTGGGACTCCTCTATTCAATTTGGGTACACTAGCTCAGCATATTAAACCTACTGGCACAAATTTAGGAGTGAAATTTGAGTCAGATTTTAAATTTGATAGTCATATTAGAACGGCAATTAATTTAGGTTTTTTTTCAAATAAGACAACTGGCAAAAATAAAGCAATATATATATGCCAAGACAACAGTTTAAGACAGTAATCCATGCTTTTGTGATCACCCAGTTAGATTACTGTAATGCACCCCACATGGAAAGAACCTATATGAGGATGTATGTGCATATATGAAACATATGTGCAGTATATAATAATAATAATAATAATAATAATAATTTCTTACATTTGTATAGCGCTTTTTTGAACGATCAAAGCGCTTTACACATAGGGGGGAATCTCCTCATCCACCAAAAGTATACAACATTCACCTGGATGATGCGACGGCAGCCATTTTGCTCCAGACCGCACACCACACACCAGCTGATTGTTCTTAAGTTAATGAATTTAAATTTATTTTATTTATGTTGTCTAGCAGCCATGGATTTCAATAATTGAACATATAGGTGAACATATGTGCATATGCACACAAATATGTACATATATGTGTACATATATGTGCATATATGTACATATGTTATAGGAAAACAGCCAATTTGATAGATGTCACATATAGTAAAGACCTATATTGAAACATTTATGTTTATAAAGGTTCTTTTTGTGTGGGACTGTATGTGAAGAGTAGCAGGTCAGCTATTGCCCATTTAAATATGCAGCAGCATGTCTTTTAACTGGTACGCGCAAATATGACCACATTTTCCCTGTGTTCCCTGCTTTGCTTCATTGGTTGCCAGTTCATTTTAAAATACAGTTTAAGTTACTTTAATTGTTTTTAGGTCTCTAAATGGTCTTGCCCCACCTTATACCTCTAAGCTGATACATCCCTATAAGCCCACTCGTTCTCTCAGGTCAGCTGATCAGCTTCTCCTGATTGTCCCAAAAACAAAGCTAAGCTTAGAGGTCCTAGACTCCAGAATGATTTGCCTCTTCCATGTTCTCATTTAAATCAACTCATTTTTCTGGTTGGCATTTGACACCTGGCCTTAATAACTGGTTATTTATATTTGCATATAAATTGCTTTTTAAGTAGTTTAGCTATATTTTATCTTGTATTTTTTGTATTTTATATACTATTATGCTTATTTTGTTGTATATTTTATTTATTTAAATTATGTTTTTGGATTTTATAGGGGCCTCCAGGAGCACCAGGGTTTAGAGGAGACAGCGGACCCAAAGGTCGACCTGTAAGAAACTACAAAATCATTTTTAAACATGAATAAAATTGTGAAACTTTTTGTCATACTATTTTATGTGTATTATATTAGCCTGACATAAACATCTCTTTAAGGGTCTTAGAGGTCCCCCTGGTTATGATGGAGAGCCTGGTATTCCAGGACACCCAGGAGAGCCAGGACCTCCAGGACCTCCTCCCGGAGTGAGTATGACCAGACAGATTAGCTTCATTATTAAATAAAATTTGCATATAAAGAGACGGGTGTTACACTAGACATAACAAGACTATTTAATAACATAACAAAGTGTAGCAGATCCAATAAAGTGATTATTTCAACAAATGACTGAAGTGCCACGTTGTCTGTTCCTTAGGGTGAGTTGGCTTCACATATGGCTGGAGGATTTGCTGACAAAATGGGACCCCAGGCACTAATGCCCGGTGTTCGGGTGAGTAGAGATTCTGTAATTAGAAACAAGACAAGAAAAACAACACAAATTAACTTTTATATATATTAACGCTTGCTTGTTTAAGAAATCAAATTGTGTACTCATACATAATTCTATGCAATTTCAAAATGTTTTTTAAAATGTTTAGGCCTGTCAAGTTATATTTGTGACCAAATACTTTTGATAAAAACGAATAATTTGTCCACAAATACAGCATTAACTATTATTGCCATCTTCAGTAGTAATGTTGGTATTATTAAAAAGAAACTGTTGTTTACTGTTGTGCTGTAAAACAATGGCCAAGTTTAGTGTTGACACCTTGTGGACAAACTAAGTAGTGCAGAAACAATAGAGTGTAAAAGTAAGGCTGTTAGTGGTCACATGCACTTCTACACACATACACTACTATATTTTCATCATCCACATGTGTATTTTTTTTTTTCTAAAATTTGTTAGTGATTGGGAAAAATAAGTGTATCACATATGTTGCCAAATAATGTATACCTTCAATATACTTTAACAAATGGTGCAAGATATGTTTTCAGTTGAGTTTTAAAAATTGCTTTACCCCAGATACTATGAACAAAAACGTACAGCTACCACTCAATCATGGTTAAACCATGTTTAGTCTAAAAAAACTGTAACAAAGCTATTTTTCAATAGGGAGAAGCAGGAACAAGGGGACCACCTGGGCCGAATGGGTCACCAGTAAGTGTTTATTACATAAAAAAGTCTTTGTTACACATACTCTGCTTTATCAGATAGAACAAAAATGAATGCTTACAGTAGCATTTTTTAAGTTTATACAATTTTCTTTAGGGACCTTCTGGACCACAAGGACCTCCTGGTGATGTAGGAGATCCAGGGCCAATGGTGAGAGAACATCATTAAGTGTCTACACTGTCTGCTCTGAACACTTCATCATTTACTAGCCTAGTCTGCCACACACTTTATTTCAAAGCAAACATCAGCCAGGATGAACTCAAAAACTGCTGGTTGTTGGAGGCAATTTTCATGGCTCATTTATTAAGGCAAACCACAACTCTGGCTGCTCACATTTTCAAAGAAAAGAAATGGCTCTAGTGGTTTTATACATGTACTTACAATTCTTTTCCCATCATTCACTGGTGTAAGTTGTCAGGTATGAACTAGAACTTGAAGCTTTAGTTAGAAACTGAAGTTTTTTGTAAAAAATATATACAGTTGAAGTCGGAATTATTAGCACCCATTTGAATTTATTTTTTAAATATTTCCCAAATGATGTTTAACAGAGCAGGAAAATTTTCACAGTATGTCTGATAATGTTTGTAGACTGATAGTCTACAAAACAAACCATCATTATACAATAACTTGCCTATTTATCTTCACCTGCCTAGTTAACCTAATTAACCCAGTTAAGCCTTTAAATGTCAATTTAAGGTGTATAGAAGTGTCTTAAAAATATCTACTCAATTATTAATTACTGTCATCATAGCGAAAATAAAAGAAATCTGTTATTAGAAATGAGTTATTAAAACTATATTGTTTAGAAATGTGTTAAAACATCTCTCCGTTAAACAGAAATTGGGGAAAAAACAAAACAAAACAAGGGCTAATAATTCAGGGGGGCTAATAATTCTGACTTCAACTGTATGTGTGACGTATAGTAAGAAAGCTCACACATTATGAGATACACAAGCCATCTGTAGTGATTCTCAGCAGATTCCAACTAAAGCTACTTACTATACTTTCTGTATTGTTTAGAAATTAACAGCACTGTTAGAGCATGGATGAGTTTTGTCATGAAACTGACTAACAGCTGAAATACCCGCATCAATGCTGCTGTTATAATAATTTCCTCTTTCACCTATCTCTTTTCAAAATTGATTCAGGTGGAAATGCACTGTTTTTATTACTAAAAGAGTTTAATGTTTTGTACTGTATAGGGTGGCGCTGGGCAGAGGGGACCAGAGGGTCCTCCGGGAAAGCCTGGTGAAGATGTGAGTACATCATAAACATATACACAATAATGTGGAAAGTTTACATGGGATCTAAAATCTGAAAGTTTTATGTTGTAATAGGGAGAAGCAGGTACTCCAGGAAGTGCAGGAGAAATGGGATTCCCTGGATCTCCGGTAATAACCGTCATTCTTCAACTGCAGCTTTTACTAGTAGGTGGTGTTGTTTGAATTTGCATTAATGGCTCACTAACATCTGTGCTCAGGGAGGAAGAGGATTTCCAGGGACACCGGGGCCCCCAGGCTTAAAGGGCCACAGAGTGAGTAAATTATTTGACTTTCAGCTTAATTTAAGATTTACATAACATGGGGGTGACACGGTGATTCAGTGGTTAGCACTGTTGACTCATAGCAAGAAGGTCGCAGGTTTGAGTCCCAGCTGGGACTCAAAAAAAAAAAAAAAATTAGAGTAACATGAGAGAGAGCAATTCAATAAAATCCCAGATGAGAGTGGAAAGTTCTGGAAATGTATAAATTTAAAAACACAGAAGCAGCAGAAGAAGAATAAAGTGAACAACAAACAATTGAGTATTATCACAGGTAATCATCACAACAACAATGTGATTTAAACACACTGACCTTGTCTGTTAAATAATGTGCATGTACTACACTCAAAAAATGGCTTTTGTTCAAACTGTGTATTCAAAATGAGTAGAAACAACACAATTCTTAACCCTCTACTGCACGGCATAACCATATGGCAACATGATACTTATGTTCATTTCACTGCAACTGTTTCTTTAAGACCAACATATATACACACACACACACACACACACACACATACATATATATATATATATATATATATATATATATATATATATATATATATATATATATATATATATATATATATATATATATATATATATATATATATATATATAGCCAATGATGTGCTTTGGTGAAGTGGTGAAATGACATGCTGTGTTTTTCTGTAGTGCGATTTCTGACAGACTAACAGATTTCTGACAGAGTTGCTAAATGTAAACGTCAATAAAAACAAAGGACCAAAAATTCTGAAACATCACCTCCAGTTAGTTATGATGACATACTTCACAACTTTTTTAAAAAAAAATCTAATTAGTAAATCAATCAAATGTGTATGTTGCCAAATAGCAACACTGTGCAATAGTGGAACATGCAATATTGCAATGGGTTAGCTAGCTAGCAAGGTGTGAACTTAGCTGTGAACTTAACAATAACAACATGAATGCTAGTAATATAATGTTGATTATTCATATGTTAATGGAATTTGCGTTACGAACAAAATATAGTTTTGATGGCAATACTACTTTTGAATAGAAATAAATACAGGGAATAGTATTAGCTAGCACCACCATGTTCTATGGTAAGTTAAAGAAGAAAAGGACAGAACTGGCTCTTCCTCTTCCTGTAGATGAAAATGAGAATGAGATGGGTTTTAGTGACCATGAGAATGATGCAGACTGGACATTTGATAGAGACAGAGAAAGTATGAATAAGGTGTTTTTTTTTTTAAAGTTCTGTGTTAAAGCTAATAATGCTGCAACACCAATTAAATTATTTCAAACAAAAAATTATTAATTATAAGGAAATTTTAAAAATTTTAATTTCTGAGTTAGATCAACTGTTCAAAGTTGCCATATGGCAACATTTCATAAAGTACCTTAAAAAAAGATTTTTTTTCCAAAATATTTTTTACAGCACTTCAAGTTTAGCCATTTTAAGAAAACAAAAACGGTCAAATATTTTTTGTTACAGATTTATCATAATGCGTGCAGTAGAGGGTTATATTTTTTGGGACAACTTAATTGTTTTATGTTTAATCCTCTTAAATTAGTAAAAATTATCAAGTTAACTTAATCAGTTTGAGTCAATACAACATTTATAGAATGTCTGGAACCCAACATTTTTTACATTGTAATAAACCTTGGTAAACCATGTTGCATCGTGTGAATGTACTTAAATACTTATCTTTATTATTTTGTACCATATATTTCAAGAAAGTCCTAAAAATGCATAGTACATAAGGCAAAAAATAGGAGGCCTCTACATTAAATCTTGACGGTTGTTTTTTTTTTCTTTTCTTAATGCCAAAAAGGGTAGTAAATCTTGAAGTGAAACTGGCATTTTTTATAAAGAAATGTGTGTGTTTGTTCGTGCGCGTGCATGCGTGTTGATAAGCTTTGTGATTTAGAAAAAGTTTAAAAAAAGAAAGTATGGTAACACTTTTAAGTATGAACGATTAATAAGCAGGAAATTAAAAGTTTATTGAGTTAAAAGTCTTATTTAATTAATATGTTTATTAAATATGTTAATGGTAACAGTTGTATCTTAAAATAAAGTGACCAAAAGTTTTATTGCTAATAAATTATTCAAAATATTCTAAAGTTCACTTAATAAACAAACTAAGCTGAAGTATTACATTACAACAGAAATGTTTGAAGCTTGCTCTTTTCTATTTCAATTTCTTAATGCTCATTTGAGAATTAGAAGCCGATTCTCTTGATCTGAATCTTTTCAAGGACTATGGTTAAATTTTCAAAGCATCATTAACAAGACACTAAGTGAGATATTTAAACACACACAAAATTACAATTGTCATGACTGACATTAAAGCAATTACAACTTTTTTGCATCCTATTTAGTGAAGTTTATTCATAAACTAATTTCAAGAGGATCACGTGATTATGATTGAACACTGCTGGTTCTTCATTAGCATGCATGATCCACCAATCAGGCCATTCCCAACCCATTATAAAGAGGCAGGGTTTTTCACTACAGTCATCTTCGATTTGAAGAATCCCCCCTTCCAACCCTACCTCTTCACCTTTCTCCCCATAGGGCGGCACGGTGGCCCAGTGGTTATCGCTGTTGCCTCACAGCAAGAACGTCACCGGTTCCAGTCCTTTAACAGGCCGGCGGTTGTTTCTGTGTGTAGTTTGCATGTTCTTCCCGTGCTAGCGTGGGTTTTCCCCGGGTCCTCCGGTTTTCTCCCACATTCCAAAAACGCACAACATGTGAATTGATCAACCTAAATTTAGCACTACAGTCAATCTCTCATCCTGCAGCATATCTCTTCATAGCATTCATTTTAGTCATCAGCTCTTATCAAGGGGGGAGTTGTCGAGATCTACCTGAGCTCAAGGCTCCCCTCTCGCCCTGCAAATGGGAGGGAGCCCAGGGCTCAAGGACCTTTTGAGCTCAGGGCTCTCTCCCGGGACAGCATGCCAAACTTGCTTATAATCAATCATCATTAGCTAAGTGTGAACTGTTGAAATGCTATTCATCACTAAGTTGCTTGTTTTTTATTCTCTGTACACTGCAAAGCTTTATTATTCACTTTACTTAGAAAGGTAAGCATGTAGCCTTGAAGGCAACAAGTTGACTTTACTTAAAATTAAGATTAAAATAAATAAAAAATAATTAGAACTGCTAAATTGACTTAACCAAGTCACATATTCACATGAAATCATCCAGTTTACTCAAATTAGTTTTACAGTGTTGAATAGACAAAGAATGTCACTGCTGCAAAACTGTATTTTTTTACTGTTAGCTTTAAAGGTGGATTATTAATCTGTATAAGTAATAATCTTATTATCTTTTTTTTTCACATTTCAGGGTCACCAAGGTCCAGATGGTCTTAAAGGAGAACGTGGAGCTTTGGGATCCAAGGTTCAGCTTCTGCTCATTTTAAATTGCCTCTCAATAAAACCTCATAACAATTGATATTAATAAATAAAAGAGCAGAATTAAAGTACTCCATATTGATTGATTGATTGACATAATCTCACACATATTAAAATGTAATTGTACTGTAACCATTTCATATTTCTAAACACATTTTCGTGATATGCTATATTGTCATTATTTTAGGGTGAATCTGGTGGATCTGGTCCAATGGGTGCTCCTGGTCCTATGGTAAGTACACTACAACACAATTAAAATTAAACCTCTCTTGCCTGTGCCTTCTTAAAATATTAGAATCAATATGAATCAATATGAATCCAGTAAATAACAGATGATACCCTCCAATCCCTGCTACAAATATGTTTAGCCTTATTCTGACAAAATTAAAACGGCCTGTTGCTTAATGCAGGGTCCCAGGGGAATGCCAGGAGAAAGAGGACGCCCAGGTCCAGGTGGCGCAGCGGTAAGGGACAAAAAAACAAAAACAAAAAAAATTGATAAATAGAGCTGTGTTTATTTGTTTTTAATATAAGTCTTAATAATATTATGTTTTCCTTTATATTTCAGGGTACACGTGGTGGTCAAGGAAACATGGGAAAACCAGGCCCGATGGTAAAACATTTTAAATTAGCAGAAATGTGTGAGCAACTGCGAATTCCACAATGCTAATATTTGTTTAATTATTTAAGGGTCCTATGGGAATTAATGGTGCCCCAGGTTATCCTGGATCTCCAGGCATGAAGGTGGGTGATGCTAAGCAAATCTGTACATCTACATAAATATTTTAATCTATTGTAATAGGTCAGCTAAACTTCAGCACTACCTTAAATGCTTTTCAGGGTCAACCAGGACCTACTGGTGTGAGGGGACCAGAGGGACCACAGGGACAAAGAGGAGAAACAGGACATCAAGGCAGATCTGGACCAACAGGACAACAAGTATATATATATATTTGGTTCTCATTTTGTACATCAGTGAAAGATCGAAAACTTCGATCATCAATTATTTATAAATCTTATGCATGCAACTAAACATGATTCTGGAATTTTCAGGGCCCTATGGGCACTGATGGTGGTCCAGGTTCCAAAGGCCCAGTGGTATGTAAAAAAAAAATCACATCAACAAATTTAAAATATATAATCTAGATAAATTAAGTTTGAATATTGTCTTTAACAACATATCATTTTATCCAGGGAGTTCCTGGTCCTCAGGGTCCCGTTGGTCTACTTGGGCCAACTGGCCCACCAGGTCCTCAGGGAAGCACTGGACAGCCTGGGATCAAAGGTCAATTGGTAAGGCTTTCTACATTCACACGGTGGCATATACATTTATATTTTTGATGTAAATGTGTATCTGGAAACTCAAAATGAGATAATAGTAAAAACATACCAAATCATCCTTGTTTGTGTGTTCTGTTTAGGGAGATTTAGGTGTTGCTGGATTTAAAGGAGAGGCTGGACCTAAAGGAGAACCTGTAGGTTATGATTTCTAAGTGAAAAAGCTAAGAGGTTGGGTTTTTTTAACACAAGAAAAACAAACATTGCCTTTGTGGCTTTTAGGGTCCACCAGGATCACAGGGAGTACTTGGACCTCAGGGAGAGGAGGGAAAACGTGGACCCAGAGGAGATCCTGGTTCTATTGGCCCACCTGGACCTGTTGGTGAGAGAGTGAGTCTAGTTTTACATTTTAATGCCTATGCAACAGCAAAATGACATGTATGAAATAGTGAAAATTACTTCAATTTTCAATGTTTTTTTTTTATTCTCTAATAAAGGGGGCACCTGGAAACAGAGGCTTTCCAGGTCAAGATGGCTTACAGGGTCCAAAGGTAATAAGAGAGTTAAATTAGATACAAACTATTAACTTGCTGAATATGATTACCTGAATACTAAAATTATTTTGTTTCGGATCAAAGGGTGCACAAGGAGACCGTGGAACTTCAGGAACCTCTGGCCCTAAAGGTTCAACTGGTGATCCAGGAAGAACAGGTGAACCAGGTCTACCAGGAGCAAGAGTAAGTAAAATTGACCATGCCAATGTGCTATTTTGAGTTTAAAATATAGCTCTGGTTATTTTTTTGCATCCTTTGTTTCACAGGGTTTGACAGGTACGCCTGGAGTTCAGGGTGCTGAAGGAAAACCAGGACCATTGGTACGTTTATCTGATGTTTTCCATGCATAATAAAATATCCACACATGTACTGTAACAGGAAAATTAATAAATGTTACTTTTCACATTCTACAGGGTGCTCCAGGTGAGGATGGACGTCCAGGGCCTGCAGGGTCGACAGGAACAAGAGGCCCTATCGGAACTATGGGACCAATAGGACCCAAGGGTTTTAGTGTGAGTGGATTTTGAATATGAAATTTGGAAATTGAACTTAGAAATTGTATTTAGAAATTGTTTTAAAATGTATTGCACATAAAACAGAACAAAACAAACTTAAAATTTTGACAATATTCTAGGGGGATCCAGGAAAGGCAGGTGAGCAGGGATCTGCTGGAGTTCCTGGGCAAAGGGTGAGTAACAGCTATTGAGCTGACAAAAGTATTGATTTGCATTACTCACATTACTAAGACAAACTATCTCAGAACAGCTTAGTAATTAATTGTTGTATCAACAGTATAGCATCTTTAAAGTGTATTATCTTAGTTTTTGAGGTCAAGCTCCACTAACTAAAAATCTAAATATTGTTCTACAAAAAAACAAACTCTATCCTTTAATTTTGACTTTTTATAGGGTCCACCTGGCAAAGATGGAGAAGTAGGCCCAGCTGGTCCACCAGGTCCACATGTAAGGGTCCCATTCCTACTTATACATTAGTGTGTGTGTTGTGATGCTATTGCAATTACAATTAGAAAAGGAAATTCAGAGCAACTCTATGAAAACTCTATGTTTTCATTTTTTGATTTTCAGGGTACAGCAGGCGAGCGAGGTGAACAGGGACCTCCTGGAATGCACGGTTTCCAGGTGTGTAGTTTGTGTCTTATGAAAATATTTTCTTTTTATGTTATTAGGTCCTATATAATGTGAATCACCTTACCTGTTTTTTAGGGGTTGCCTGGACCAGCAGGTGCTCCTGGGGAGGGAGGAAAACCTGGTGATCAGGTGTGCAGTTAATTGACTAACTTTAACTAAATAATGAATTTCTAGGAAAATACAATGGAGAAACAGCATAAAACAATGCTAACCAGGAACATCTCTCTCTCTCTCTCTCTCTCTCTCTCTCTCTCTCTCTCTTTTAAGGGTATCCCTGGTGAGGGTGGTCCAGTTGGCCAAATTGGACCAAGGGTGAGATCTTGTTTTACCTCTGTAAAAACATCTTTGTGGTCATTATCTATCGTTCATGGTAAACTGAATGATTTAACAGGGTGAACGTGGAATCCCTGGAGAGAGAGGAGAGTTGGGACCTGCTGGTCTGCCTGGAGCCAAAGGTATCCCAGGAGCACCTGGTCCTGATGGCCCAAAGGTAGAAAATAAATTAGATAAGATCATATTTGCTATTGATGCTTTTAAAATGCTAATTGCTCATTATGCTAATCTTTTTACAGGGCAGCCCTGGACCTACTGGTACATTGGGCAATCAAGGCCCTCCTGGTCTGCAGGGAATGCCAGGTGAAAGAGGGATCTCTGGCCCACCTGGTCCAAAAGGAGACAGAGTGAGTTGTTATGAATTTAGATTTACAGTATGTACACTGACATTTCTATATATTTGAATTAACCTCTTCCTACATTTTTAGGGAGCTATTGGTGAGAAAGGATCAGAAGGCACCCCGGGAAGTGATGGTGCAAGGGTAATTATCAGAAGTATTTTCAGATTTTTAATAAACCTTAATTGGTTCACATAAGGTCATTCTAAAAGTTGCTTTATGAATTAGCTAAAGTATTAATAGCTACTGTATAATTTTAGTAAATTATCTTCAGAAAATAGTTTTAAGCAGAATAATGTTTAATATATTTCTCTCTGTGATTTAGATTTGAAAGAATCAATGCTAGAAAAAGACAAAACATCTATATCAAGTTTGAAAATGCAACACGACATGTTAGAGAATGAAAAGAGGATGAACTTTGAAAGACTTGTTAACACATGCCTGAACACAGATGCAAACACACAAAATGATTCTTTGTATGTTGCTCATGGTTGATATGCATGAATGGATCACTTTTGTGCTGATGTTTGTCTGCATGATGTAGGGTTTGACTGGTCCAATTGGCCCTGCAGGACCCCATGGCCCAAGTGGTGAAAAGGTATAGGGTTACGTCATTGTCAATTTTTCTTGCAAAACTTTTCTTTTAAAGACCACATAATTCAAATGTAGTGTTTTGACAGGGAGAACCAGGCCCTAAGGGACCACCTGGTCCTCAAGGATCAAGAGCAATGCCAGTAAGTTTATATTTAGCAAACAAAGAAGGAAAAAAATATGTCAGCCAATCAAATATTTTATTTTAATACCAAATATCTGTGCTATTAAAAAAGGGTTCCCGTGGTGAACCTGGGCCAATAGGTGCTGTGGGCTTTGTCGGACCTCCTGTGAGTAGAGATTTTTAAAAGTAACAGATATCCATGTTAAATTATTATATACAATACATGTACAACAAATATTCAGATCATTAAATTCTTTATGAACCTGGCACACTTTCAAAACCACAGGGTCTTGATGGTCAGCCTGGTCCAAAAGGACCACCTGGAGAGCCTGGACAAAAGGGTGATGCTGGATCTCCTGGCCCTCAAGGGTTGGCTGGCCCTCCTGGGCCACAGGTGATAAAATGTTTCTATAATAAATCAAATGATACTGAATTATCTTAATTAGTATACTGAATTACAAATTAGAAATCTCCTTCTAATATCTGTAACTACAGGGTAAACTTGGTGTTGCTGGACCAAAGGGTGGTAGAGGAACACAGGGGGCACCAGTAAGTGGTTAAATGCATAACAAGGATAATTCCATTTGAATGAAATGCAAATTAACATACCTCAATGTTTAGGGTCCAACCGGGTTTCCTGGATCTGCTGGAAGGGTTGGCCCACCTGGTCCAACAGTAAGTTGCATTGACAACAGTTTCACAATAACAAATAAGATTATATATCAAAAAAAATATTCTTTAAACTCTTAACTGTGTTTTTTAGGGTCCTATTGGTGAACCAGGTCCTCTTGGTCTTCCTGGAAAAGAGGGTCCACCTGGACTTCGAGGAGACCATGGACCTCCAGGACGCCAAGGAGAAAGAGGCCCCCCTGGGCCTGCTGGAGGCCCTGGGGACAAAGGAGATTCTGGAGAAGATGGACCACCAGTAAGTGCGCATCAGACATTTCTCAACTGAACTAATAAGTCTAAAAACAAACAAAAATTATCTTTGTTATTTCCATTAGGGACCTGACGGTCCACCCGGTCCTGCAGGAACAACAGGGCAAAGAGGAATTGTAGGCCTTCCTGGTCAAAGAGGAGAGCGTGGAATGGCAGGACTCCCTGGACCTGCAGTTAGTATCCATTAAAAACATTTAAAATTATGAAAAAAGTTCTCAAACAGGTAGTTGTTGTATGCTGAAATACAAGATTACTGATAGGGCAGAATGGTGACTTAGTGGTGAGCATTGTCGCCTCACAGCAAGAAGGTCACTGGTTTGAGTCCAAGCTTGACTACTTGCTGTTTCTAATCTTCTTTATCTCCTTTTTCTCATAAAGGGTCCTCCAGGAAAACAGGGTACATCAGGAGCCCCTGGAGACAAAGGACCACCTGGCCCTGTTGGAGTGCCGGGTGCTAATGGACCTCGGGGAGATCCTGGACCTGATGTAAAAAAATCTTAATATAATTGTTCATTAAATTTAACAGCTACTTTACACAATAAAAAGTTGTATATTTAAATGCATTAAAAAAAAAAAACATTTTAATTACCAGGGACCCGCTGGATCTGATGGCCCACCAGGAAAAGAAGGTGTCATAGGAGCCCAGGTGAGGACAAAAAACACTGAATGACCCATGTCTATGTCTTCATTTCAGTCTGTTTATGCCAATCTCACAGAGCTGTTTAAAATTTAAAGGGTGATCGAGGAGATCCAGGCCCAGAGGGTGTGCTTGGAACTGTAGGACAGCCTGGGCCCCCTGGTCCTGTTGGTGCAACTGGGGGGGTTGGAAAGAGAGGAGAGCCTGTGCGTCTCATATTTTCCTTAAAATAATCATATAATAAATTAAACACGTAATGGAATGCCATGTCTAAAGGATTCTGACTTACATTTTTCTTGGTGTTGTTCTACAGGGTTCAAAAGGACCCTCTGGCCCTCCAGGTCCAGCTGGAAAACGAGGACTCACAGTAAGAAATCAGCAAAACAACACAATTTAACATATTAAGAATGGCTTACTTGACCGAAAATTTGCAGAAAAAAACAACACAACTACTCCCTCATTTTAAAATGTCTTTTTAAGGGACCACAAGGACCAAGGGGAGATAAGGGTGATATTGGTGACCATGGGGAAAGAGGACAGAAGGGTCATAGAGGATTTGCAGGCTTACAAGGTCTTCCTGGATCACCTGTAAGTTTTTAGAGAGATTAAAAAAAAACTTAAAGAGAAACTAAAAGAAAATATTTAAACACAGTCTAAATATTGTGATATATAACACTAACCAATATAAGCATGTCAAATGAATAATTGACAAATTGCCTTTTTTAGGGCACAACTGGAGAACAAGGGGCCACAGGCATTGTTGGTCCAAGTGGACAAAGAGTATGTCTCCAGCTTAATTAGCCTAACCCTAATGCAACTGATTTATTACTAGTCAAAAAGTGACTGACAACATTTAAATAATTTGTCTCACAGGGACCTCCTGGACCTATTGGGCCACCAGGAAAGGAAGGCTACATTGGGCAACCTGGACCAATGGGACCTCCTGGTTCAAGAGGATCTAGTGGGGATATTGGACCAGAGGCAAGTTACTTGTTTCCAAATAGCTCAAATAACATTAAAACTTTGCCCACTCATTTTTTTTTTCACGTTCACCCTGTTCTCATGCTTAGGGACCACCTGGTGAGCCAGGCCCACCTGGCCCTCCTGGCCCTGCTGGACCACCCACTGCAGCTGTGGATGATCTTTTTGGTGGAGCACATGATTTTGACAGTGGTCCTTCTCCCCCTGACAATAATCAGGATGAGGCTCTTCCCATGAGCAACTCTACAAGTGTGTTCCAGGCTGATCCTGGAGTTCAGGCTACTTTAAAGGCTCTGAGCAGCCAGATTGATAACATGCGTAGCCCTGATGGTAGCAGAAAACATCCTGCCAGAACTTGCGAGGACTTGAAACAGTGCTACCCTCAAAAAAAGAGTGGTAAGTTAACTTTAGAGTATTGCACAGGCATGTAAATCACAACTGTTGCTCGTACGGCTGGTAATAATGCTTGGTATGGTTAATATTTTGTTTTGTTTTCCCCAAATGTGTATAGTTAGTACTTCACCTAGTACTATTTATTACCAATTTGAGGTTTCAAGGGGACTGTACTTATGGCAAAAAAAAAAGATGTCTAAGCACTGAAGATCACTGATTGACTGGAAAAAAAAATCATAAACAAAAGCTTCTTAGCAAAATGAGCTGATGCTGCTATTTTGAATAAGAATCAAAACTTTCCAACAATATTTTCCAACAATTATCAAAATATCAACAGTTAAGAAAATCCTCAAATGTTTCATCTCTACGTCTCAGGTGAATACTGGGTAGATCCAAACCAAGGCAGTGCAGAGGACGCCATTAAAATCTATTGCAACATGGACACCGGAGAAACATGCATCTCCGCAATTCCATCCAGCATCCCCCGGAAGTCATGGTGGAGCTCCCCAGGAAATAAACCTGTGTGGTTTGGAGCTAATATGAATGGAGGAACATATGTAAGCATGTCCAGCCAATCTAATATAAGTTTATTTATTTATTTAGTCAACTAATGTTCTAGCACTTGTGATAGTGCGGAGAATGTGACATGTAAAGAAGTAATACACTGTAAAAAAATAACAAATTAGTTGTGAATTAGTTAACTAACATCAGTAGACCCCTTTACCTTAAAACCACATTAGAAAAAAAGTAAATGAAATATGTGCATGAAGTAAAGTGAACAGTTCTAAGTTACAAGTTACAGCTTTTTAGGTATTCAACTTTTCAATTTTAAAGCAACAGGTAAATTGCGTTTTACAGTGTAGACATATCAACGTAGAACTGTATGAGTCTGATTTGTATTTCTTTGTATGTCTTTGTGAAGTTCACTTATGGGAACAAAGACCAGCCAGCCAACACTGTCACAGTTCAGATGACTTTCATCCGTCTACTCTCAAAAGAGGCATCACAGACTATCACTTACCACTGCAAGAACACTGTGGGCTACAAGGATGAATCAACTGGAAACCTCAAGAAAGCAGTCATCCTCAAAGCTTCAAATGATCTAGAGCTCAAAGCTGAGGGAAATAACCGCTTTAGATACACCGTCCTTGAGGACAGTTGTTCAGTGAGTATACAGCAATACATCATTTGTATAAAGCCACAACCTAGTGAGCTGTCTTGCTCGTTACAGTCTACTACAGTATTTAGGACAGAAGAACTCTAAATGGAAAATTGCGAGTGAGGCTTGCTTTTAGAATAACATATAAACACTATTTTATTATGTTGCTAAAAATACACAGCACATACTTTTTATAACTTAAAAACTTACTTGGAAATTTTCTAACTTTTTGTCAATAATTGGATATCTTATAGTTCTAGTGTTTACCTTCAATCAAGAGTGTTTACCCAACAGTTTTTCAATTAAATTTAAATTACACTTTTTTTAAACCAATAACTGGATTTGTTCATATTTGATCCAACATTGGGTTATGACAACCCAGATTTTTTTTTAGAGTGTAAATAAAGTATTATGCTTTGAAGGAATAGTTCTCCCAAAAAATGAAAATCTGTAATCATTTACTTTCTTAACACAAAAGAAGATTTACTAAATAATGTTGGAAATTTATATATGAAACCCTTGACTTTCATAGTGCAAGAATGTTTTTTTTAAATCCAGCAGCTAGCTTTCTGCAACTCTCACATGATCACCCACTGAAGCTAAGCAGGGCTGCGCCTGGTCAGTACCTGGATGGGAGACCACATGAAAAAGCTAGGTTGCTGCCGGAAGTAGTGTTAGTGAGGCCAGCAGGGGGCGCCCAACCTGCGGTCTGTGTGGGTCCTAATGCCCCAGTATAGTGACAAGGACTCTATATACTGCTTAGTAAGCGCTGTCTTTTGGACACGTTAAACCGAGGTCCTGACTCTCTGTTAAAAATCCCAAGATGGACTGTTAAAAATCCCAGGATGTCCTTCGAAAAAGAGTAGAGGTTTCACACCAACATCCTGGCCAAATTTGCCCACTGACCTCAGTCCATCATGGCCTCCTAACCATCCCCATATCATAATTGGCTTAATTACTCCTCACCACCAATCAGCTGCTGTGTGGTGTGCGGTCTGGCATAAAATGGCTGCTGTTGCGTCATCCAGGTGGATGCTGCACACTGGGGTGGATGAGGAGATCCCCCCCCCCATGTTTAAATCGTTCTGAGTTCCCAGAAAAGCGCTATATAAATGTAAGGAATTATTATTATTATTATTATTATTATTATTATTATTATTATTATTATTATGGCAATTCATACTGTAATTTTGCAGAATGACTAAAACATTATCACTGTGATGGTGAAGAACTATACATGTCAAGTCAAACCATCCTTCTGCAGTCTTATGCCGAAGCTAATTAAATAACTTTAACACTTCCATAAATTAACATGGATATTAGTTTGAGTTTAATAACTTTGTATCATGTTGTTCAAAATTCAATTGTATCAAAGCACAAATAACCTGTACTTCAACTGCACCTGTTAAAGTTTACAGGTACAGTTGAAGTACATTTTTTTTGCCCTCCTGTTAATTTAAAATAATGTTTTCCAAGTGATCTTTAACAAATCACAGAACTTTTCACAGTATTTCCTTTAAAACAAAAATATTTTTTTGGAGACATAATAAGTCTTATTTCCTAGAGTTTGTCTTAAATAAAAGTAGTTTTTAATAATAATTTTAAAAAATTATAATAAATTAAGATCAGTATTATTAGCCTCCTTAAGAAATATGTATATTTTTTGATTGTTTACTCAACAAACCAGTTATACAATAACTTGACTAATTAGTCTAACCTTCCTAGTTTACTTACGTAGGTCTTTAAATTACACTTTAATCCTATAAAAACTGAATACAACTATCTTGCAAAATATAGTGAAATATTATGTACTAACTGTCACTATGGAAAAGACAAAAAAAGTAGTAATTAGTTAAACTATTCTGTTTTCTGTTTGAAGACTCGTGCTTTATGTCACGACTGGAAACAAAAATGAACGAAGACAAAACTAAACGAGTTGAATATTACTTTTACATGAGTGTGACTGAATTTGACTGAACTAAATTTGATCAATGTGTTACATCTGTTCTCTGGTACTTGGCGACTGTTTGTAAATTCAAGACTGCGTTTCATAACGTAAAACTATGTACAATAAATTTCTGATAGCCTATGCATAGCCGAGGACTTCCTATATTAAATGTTTTAAAATCGCTATTGGAAAGTCTAATATAACAATGGACATTTTCATAGTTTTTCACACCATGAACATGACTTAAGTTGAATCTTTTAATTACCTCTCAATTTGGGGTTTAACTTCCAACGAATGTGGGAAACTGATGCGTGCAGCACTGTCCCTGACAAATGTCAAGGGAAAGCAGAAAGAGCGTGGGTGCATGACACTAAAAGCGTGCGAGAGAGGCCTTAGTTATATTTTCACAGTCTGCCACCAATGGCTGATCTCGCTTCTCTGTGGGGTTTTAATTGTGATACAAAAATACTTGTCCAAAGGAGATGAGCAGAGCAGGAAAAGAGACCAGAGCAAAGTTTACCACCTATTTTGTATCTTTCTCGACCATGTGACCAAAGGCCAAAAACTGAGACAACTGACCAATCAACATGTGACCACATCATAAAACTCCCAAAGTCTACCTTTGGAATGTGTATGGACCTTCTTGGTGAAAAATACATGTTTTGCCATATAAACAAATGCATATGATAATTCACATTCTTAGAGTAGCATTTGATTTTCCTTCTATAGATGTCAATGGTCACAGGTTTACAACAAGGTTTTCTGGGTGTGCGATTTATATATACGTTTCTTTATTTAACCAGATAAAAACCCATTGAGATCAAGATCTCATATACACAACATTTTACATTTCTCTAAAATGCACAGCTCATTAGTTTTTGGAACAAAGTCATAGGACAAAAACAAATTACAACCTACAGTTGCATTAGGAAATCACATCTAAAATTTCAGAATTACAAGTGATCTCACATTTAAATGTCTATGTTCATCTTTTTACAGCAAGCAAATGGGAATTGGGGCAAGACAGTGTTTGAATACAGGACCCAGAAAACAGCAAGACTACCTATTGTGGATATTGCACCAGTGGACATTGGAGGTTCAGATCAGGAGTTTGGAATTGATATTGGGCCTGTGTGCTTCTTGTAAATCACGAAGTGGAGACGCATTGAAGAGATTCCTGGGACTCTCGTGAGTGACTGCTGAAAAGATCAGCCTTGTACATACAGAGCATTGGACTTTTCTGGCCCCTGTAGCAAGATATTTATTGTGCCTGCCAAGTGATTCCTGAAATCAACCACTCAACAAGGTTTTTTCCAGATTGAGCCCTTGAAATAAATTCAATTAACTGAATTTTACTCTACAAGACTATCCATCAACTGCTGTTTTAAATTGAGATGGCAATTGCTAACAACACCGTAATGATCGTACACACTGTACCAACGCTAGTTGCAATTAAAATCATCTGAATTTGCCTTTTTTTCATGACAATATTTTTGTTTTTGTATTATTGTTACACAAAAATGGTGCTATAGAGGAAGTTTACGTTAAAATGAATATTTTTGACTCCCAAATCTGTACTCTTGTTCGATCACCTTGTAGTTAATTACAACATGAGTTTACAATTAAAGATGAAATTTTACAGAACAGTGCAAGCTACCTCGTTTCTATAAACTAGCAAAAACTGACAGCAGACTTGCTGTATGGGAATTGTGAAATGAGCTGTACAACTCTTTCAGCAAAAGTTTCAAAGCAGGGTAAAGAAATGAAAATAAAATTCAATTAAATGCATCTGAGACTCTAATTTCTAAAAGGTGCATTATTATTGCTCGTTTCCATTATGTAAATCAAGTATTCCCTCTAGCGATTGGTTTTATATTTTTATATAAGGCTTTTGCAAAGGTAAAAGGCACAATATAGTAAACTCTGATGTAGCTTAAAAACCTCCAGTTCGGACAATTTGTGATGTCATATTTTCTAAAGCATGCAGGTATTCCTATAATTCTGACTTTTTCTCCTTTTATCATTATTTTAGCCTACTTTAGACAGCTTTTAAGTCATTTTGTTTGGCTTTGAAGCTACTCTCATGTATTTTCTTTTTTGCAAATTAAACATATGATCAGTACCATTTTAATGAATGAATCAAAACCTTTTTTTCTCTTACAAAATTGCTTGTTTTCTCCATCACCTTTTAAGCATGAAAATATATTTTAATGAATAAAATGTAAGATATTGCTTTGCTTCATTATATCCTCTATAAGTTGATTTGTTTCAGTTTTGTTAAAACTTGAATGTTTTATATTTTTATTATATTTATTTTTTCTTAATTACAAAGAAGTGGCAGGGATAACACAATTTGAAAACATTTTGTCCTTTCTGTATGTTCAATATTAAGTAAAGTTGTAAATCATGTGACTAGAAAATGTCTAAGATTGCAATGACTGCTTTAAGTTAGCATTGTTTTATGAGGGAGAATTAAATACGGCAAATCCTCAATTTACAACTCCTGTTTGAATGTCATATTGTTATTTATTGTACATTCCTAAGATAAGCTTTCCACGATTACAGAACTGATTGAAATATGACACATCTCAGTGTAGCACTATGAATGGAAAAACACTTTCGTTGAACATTCATTGGTCAACAATGGTCGTGGGGAGTGGAGAACATGAGTCTGATTCCAGCGACGCTCCAGGGACAGACGAGTCTTCATTGAGGCCATCTTCCAGCATAAACCACGGCGATTGAAGTTCTGCACAAGACTTTTGGCCAGCGGAGAAATTAAAATGGTCGTGCCCAACTGAGTCTGGTTCTCTCAAGGTTTTTTTTCTTCACTCCCATCAGGTGAAGTTTTTTTTCCCTCTCCGCTGTCGCCACTGCCTCGCATGGTTCAGGATTGGTAGAGCTACGCATCGATGAATTTGCTCTTCAGTGTTTGAACTCTCAGTAATGATTAAATCACACTGAACAGAGCTAAACTGAACTGAACTGAACTTAAACACTAAAACCTGAACCACACTGTTCCAGTTACTATGACCATTTATGTGAAGCTGCTTTGACACAATCTACATTGTAAAAGCGCTATACAAATAAAGCTGAATTGAATTGAATTGAATTGAACATTCAAAGGATGACAAAAAGCAGCTTACCTGAGCAGCAATGTGAGCATCATGTGGAGCTTTTCAGGAAGACACACTTATAACAACACAGACAATTACACAGACAAATTATTTTTAAAGGGCACCTATATTACCTCTTTTACAAGATGAAAGATCTAACTTTGGTGTCTCCAGAAAGTGTCTGTAAAGCTTCAGCTCAAAATACCCATCAGATTATATATATAATGTAGAATCTGCCCATTTAGTGTCCGAAGAATATGTAGCTGTTTTTGTAGCCTGTGGCTTTAAATTCAAATGAACTGCTTCTCCCTGCCCACCGATCTTATGTGTGTGTCTGCTTCTCATGCCTTTCATCAGATAAACAGCAGTCAGTGATAGGGCACTATCACACACCCAGTGCAATAAGGTGCAAGACGTGTTTTGCGATTCTACGCAACCCTAATTTTCACGTTTTGCGCCACATTGTTTCAAATATTAATATTTTTGCGCTACTTTGTGGACTCATGGGTGTGCTGGTTTATAAAGGAGGATGTGTTTTGAGAAACTAAAATAGGCTGCACCATTGACAAAGTTAAAGCTGGTCAAAATTCCAGCACAGAGTGTGTTAGTTTTGCGCCTATGCATGTCAAAACTGCGTACATATTGCTTTGTTACATGCAGGATGTACAGCAATACACACATATCTTTACATAAATAAAAAAATAAAGGATTACAAAAATAATTAATTTTCTACAATATATATATATATATATATATATATATATATATATATATATATATATATATATATATATATATATATATATATATATATATATTACTAGTACCATACATGCCTTCATCTCAGGGGGCTTTTTCAGTTTTTCATGACAATTAGAATTTTTATTATAATGTTATTATTATTAAACGTATTATTTATTATATGCATATTTATATTTGTTTTTATAATAACAAGTTTAGATTTGTCCATTTCATGCTTTGAGACATCTGCATCACTATATGGGGCATAAGAATAGGATGTGTGGTTAGATATAACCAGTTATATATATATATATATATATATATATATATATATATATATATATATATATATATATATATATATGTATGTATGTATATATATATATATATATATATATATATATATATATATATATATATATATATATATATAGTTTTTTATATATAGCCTCAAAGTCACTTGGATTTGGATCTCTATTATAACGTCAGGAAATAAAAAAAAAATAATAATAATAAAAAAAAACACTTGTTGGGTTCAGATCACTCCAATATGAAAGTGGACACACTACAAACAGTTCTGTCCAAACAGCTTACAAAAGATAATTTTTAATATAGGTGCCCTTTATATTTGAAAATAAAATAAATAAAAATCACACGTTTTTTTGCATAGAAATCAAAATAGCATTCTAGTAAATCATGATTATTTTACTGTAATACTACCATACTTTTACACTGATATTAAACAAAATGGTCTTCCACTTGAAATAAATTACTTTTGAAGTTAAGATTTCTAGAGGGAAAAAGATCCAGGGTCTCATTTAATGCAGATAAAATAAAAATAAAAAAATGACACAAAAATACTCAGAGTATATACTGTTTTCTTTTAATGACTACAACAGCAAAGGCTAAAATAATGCTTACAAACAGAATTAACAATAATACATGAACAGAGCTCTTCCAAAGTGCTTCCTTGTGCAAGAGTATACTAAAATATATAATATAAAATCAAACTGCATTACAAGTACGTGTTATTGTGGAAATCGTCCAGTTCTGCCATTCATGACACCGCTTTTAGTTAAAAAATACTGTTTTAAATGGATCCATTGCTACAAATAAAAACAATATTATCATTTTACAAGTGATCTAATACAAAAGGAGTGTGATTATGACGTACGATAAGTGTTAAAAATGAAGTTATAAAACAATGTACAGGAAACTCTCCCTTTTCTGAGTTTTATTAACTGCGATATGCCAAAGAGTTTGTAATGTGTAACACAAGCTTAAAGAATCTGAGATTAATAACTGTTATGAAAACAAACACAGACTGTGCAACTGGACATACTTTCTACATCCTTCATCGTCTGTACAAGCAAGGGCAGTTAAAACTACAGGTACATTACTCGTTCAGTTTTATGTTTTAGTTCTTACAAAAATAGTCATCTACTGCTTCGGATTTCCCAATATATTTTTTGTAAACCAAATTCAAAATGCAAATACATAAAAAAACATGAGATAAGACATCTTGACTGTAAACCCGAGTTTGGCACTTTAATACAAATGGTTTAACATGAAAGTGACAAAACTTTCTTCTTGGCATCAGCAGCGACCTTCTAGTGGATCCAGGGAGAAGACAGTGCCCTCTACTGTTAGTCCCATTTTGAACCCCTCCTGAAAAAGAGAGAAACGGACATTATTTAGCATTACCTTCACTAACTGATCAAACAGTGAAATACATGCACGTATCTTTTAGAAATATTCACTTTCACCAACATGCTACTCACATTTAAACTATTCTGATTATTAAGAACAAGGCTATATAAACAGTGTAAAATGACACCATACTTCAACTCTCTCTTCTATACATACTTAATCTTTGAGATTTACATTGATATTTCAATGAAAAATGTTTTGAAACCTTTGTGATTTTCTTTGTTGTCCACAAAACACAAAATGAGACATTCAGAAAAATGCTAACGTTGCTTTCTTTTGCAACACAATGAAAGTGAATGGTGACCAGAGGCCATCAACCTTCGGAAATGGCACAACATAAGATATGTGCATAGCTACCATTTATAAGACAACATATTTCAAACCATGCATTTCCTGATCACACCATTATTAGACAAGTGGATAATTCGTTTGATTTCATTCAAATAAAAAAGTAAGCTTTTTAAAAGTAGGCATGCCCCCAAACCCTACCCCCTGACACTGTACCTTAACTGTGCATTAACACAGAAGGCGGCGAGAACGTTAAAGTTAGCTCTGGCCACCCTGGTGACAATGCTGTCTGCCTTCACAGATCCGGTGTGAGAGAGTAAACTGCATTCCCGCATAAAAACATGCTTTCTAGCATAAAATAGTTATCAAATTAATTTAACTATGAAAGATCAAGTTGTTGCGTGTGCTGTGACTTTGCTCCACTTATTCAATAAGTTCATACATCTGAAATATTGAAGCAGCAATGCCGTTACTGTTTAGTATTGTGTTTATAGTTAGCCTGAGATTCCCACTGTAAAAAATTTTTTTTACACTAATGCCCATAAACTCGCCAGTAACTTTTAAATTTTTTTATTTATTTATGTCCCTGTAAGAAAACATAACTAAGTAGAAATCCTGCAACCGCAATAGTCAAACCCTTGAAAGCAACTGCAGTCGAAACCAAAGTTCACAAGACTGTGTTCTCTGGAATGCTCTCAAGCAGTGGACTTCTACACTCCGATTGCTAGCCACTAGTCATAGCTCATTTCCATAAAGTTGACTTGGGCCCAATCCCAATTCTACCCCTTAGCCCTTCCCTTTACCCCTCGTTTTGCGCATCCCCATGAAGCGGTAGGGGTGTCCCAATTCTCTTTAGCATAAAGGCGTAGGGCTAAGTGTAAGAGGAGAATAGCCCTTCAAACAAAGATTGTTCAGGACCACATTCAAAACCAAGGGGTAAGAAAATATCCCAGAATACACCTGCCACAATAGCAGGATAGTAGCACCGGGAAGTAAGGAGATCCACAAATTAGTATTTTTCGTCATTATTTTGAATTTTTACAACAAACAAGCATATGTTTTGATATATTCATAACCGCGTTCAGGTTTTACTGTCATGCTTTAAAAAAAAACTCGCTAAAATAAAAAACGCTTAATTTCAAGATCTATAATCCATAATCATAACTCCTGTATAGCAGTTCTACAACATTCTGACACTCGATGTCACTCAAATCCCCAGTCAGAAGAGTCTAGTGTCTGGGAATGAGCTTTTTACAGTGTCTGCTAATGTTATTTTTGGTGTGTTTACATAGATGAATATGGCCACAGTGTAAATACACAGGACAGTTACAATCTTATTGCCACATTAGATCGTTATGATAACATAATATATTCCTTTAGTGATTTCCTGAAGATAAACATCAAAAACTAACACAACTGGATTTACTACAGCAGTCGTGATCTTCTGATCTCATATGAAGTAAGAGATCGCGATGACGTGTGCTTTGGTGCTGTCCCAATTCTTAGGGGTGAATTTTGAAGCCCTTCCCTTTCACACTCTGTTTTAAGGGCCAAGAGGAAGGGGTACAAAAATAGTAATGGGATTGGGCCTTGATTTCAACTCTCCTCGCCGTCCACACCGGCGAAGAGGCACCACACCACTCCTTATCGCTTATTGCTGCCGACTCCCATTGAAAATGAATGACTTCCTGCTACTTTGACGCTCTTGCTGCCTTCAGTGTGAATGCACAGTAACAACTCACAAAGCGACAAGCAGTGTGGCTGTTTACACCAAACGCAACATATGACAGTAGCATTTAAATACCAGCCACTGCACTCAACTAAATGGTAAAGGCTTTTAATCTTAGTAACACATATTAACCCCCTTTTTAACATTATTAATAGGCTACTGAGTGAGTGATGTCGTTTGTCGTTTTGCACTAGATAACAGTTTTCATTTTCAAACCTTCTGCTAGTTATTTCATTTTCAAGATCTGAAGTAAACTGTACAGCTGCTGCTTTTAGTAGTAACTGTCATGTGAAATAGTATTTAAACTCACTTTTGTAGCATTTAACACTGAATAAAGCATGTATACTGATACTGAGGTGATCCATTTCACAGTAGTTTACAGAAACCATTAACGTTACAGAAACAAAAAGCATTTCTTAATATTTAAATTTCATACATTGCCGTCGCAGATGTCACGTGTTGTTAGGACACAGTGTCATTAGGGGATCAGCAAATCATACTAAAATGTATGGATGAGCTTGTACAAATTAATACAAATTATCCACTACATCGAAAATTTGAACTGCCATGAGATTGCTTTGAAAAAGCATAGTTATCAATACATGAATATTTATGACTTATCAATAACAACAAATCAAATCTTTTTTCTTCATATTTTTTACCTCAATGCTTTTAGGGCACGCATTGAAATAATCAATTTGAAGTTACTGGGAGTTATTACAAGATTTTTGAACTTTATTGTATAATTTTGTATTCAATAAGTTTGAGTAATTTTTGCGATAATATTGTAATTGATGTTAATATAGCTGTCATATATGATACTTCACCTGCTAAAGGGTTAATCAATAATATATCTATGCACATAACTTATGGAATCCGGTCACCGGTCACCATTTGTTTTCATGAAATGGAAATGACCAGGGGCTATACGTAAAATTTAATAGCACTTGTTAACCACGGGCCATACTGTGAACTGCAGAAAAGGAAATTAGCCAGTGGTTGACTATACCTTTACTATTAAAATATTAAAAGGATTAATTAAGTGCTTAAGTGCTTTGCTTTGTTTTAATCTTACTTTAATAAAAAGTACAAAAGTTTCTCTTTATGTACAAGAGTTTTGAAAGCAAATAGTCCTGACTGATAAATGCTCTAACATACAGACAGAGATTAAAATGTTACCTCATTATAACTGATTGATTAGTCGAGTACACAATAACTAAGATGATGCAAACAATGATATGTAGTTTTACTTTGAAAACTGTCATATACTCATAACTAACAATAAAAATTGAATCGTACAAAATATACTATACACTCTCAGAAATAAAGGTATGAGAGTTGTCACTGGGGTGGTACCTTTTCAAAAGGTACACTTTTGTACTTGAAGGGTCCATATTGGTACCTCAAAAGTATATATTAGTACCTACAAATGAAGACTTCTGTACTTTTTAGGTACCAATATGTACCCTTGAGTTATTAATATGGGGCTTTAAAAAAGTTACCCCCACAGTGACAACTATCATACCTTTATTTCTGATAATGTAGAGCAGGGGTGTCAAAAACAGTTCCTGGAGGGCCGTAGCCCTGCACAGTTTAGTTCCAACCCTGCTTCAATACACTTACCTGGAGGTTTCAAACAAGACCGAAGGACTCAATTAGTTACATCAGGTGTGTTTAATAAGGGTTGGAACTAAACTGTGCAGAGCTGTGGCCCTCCAGAAACTAAGTTTGACACCTGTGCCATATGGTGTGCTGATAAATATATATAAATTACTAAATAATAAGAATAAAATAAAAGTAAAAATATCTAAATAATAAATAAATCAAATCTTACATATAGCCTATTTAAGAAAGGGTGAACATGAGGGGGATACATTTAATTACATCTTTTTTTTGGATGAACCTTCCCTTTAAAATTGCTTAGCATGCCAGATTTGATTTAAGCTATATTCCATCTGGAAAAAATAATTAAACTGTCTTAAAATACAAACCATCTTTGCCGCTGCAAGCAGAAAGAGAGCAAAAAGACGGAAAATTGAGGTTGTTAGTTAAGCAAAACTGGCAAATGATATAAATGTTTCATGTACAGTAACTGCTCTGTTTGCAAGATTTTCTGCATGTGAGCGGGATCAAAGCATACTTCACAAAAAGCAAACTTAGCACTTCTCTTGAAACTTTTCATCCACATTTAGCACTCCCAAGACAAATCCAAATAAACATCAAGCAAAATAAAAATCATCATATGGGTGTCCGTTCTGAACTGAAAGAATCCTCACAGCTGCAGCAGTGCGTACCGTCAGCTCCATTAGCTGCTCATTCACACCAGTCCATTTGCTAATAATTCACAGACATGCAGTCACCTGCATCTCATCCAGCTTAGACTGGATGTCTGGAGGAAAGTCAGCCGCCCCGCAGGTGAAAGGGTCAAATGGCTCTGCACCGAACAGGTCTCTCCCTGAAGAACAAAAGGGAGGTTTTTGTTTTCCTTCATTTTACAGACCACTGATTCGAAGTTCTCTAATACATGAAAGAGAAACGACTGCCTATGCAACTGGAATAAGCAACATTTCTCAAATGCTGGCAAAGAAAAAGAAAGAGAACTCACTAATCTCTGTAGGTCTTGCCGGGGGTGGAGGGGCCGAGCCATTACTTGCTGGTAACGGAACCAATGGAGTCATTGGAGAAAACGGAACCATGTCAAATATGTCTGTGGGGCTTTTTGAAGACATGCTGTTTCCCTGCAAATGTGAATAAAGCATGAAGTACATCAGCATTCTGAAGATTAAATCATCCAAAAATATATTTGAATATATTTGAATATAGAATATTATTAGTCAAAAGATTAAGTGAGACTTACTGTACATACTAATATATATACATACACACACACACACACACACACACACACACACACACACACACACACACACACACACACACACACACACACACACACACACACACACACACACACACACACACACACACACACACACACACACACACACACACACACACACCACTTTATTAGGTACACCTTAATAGTACTGGTTGGAACCACCTTTTGCCTTCAGATATGCCTTAATCCTTTGTGACATAGATTCAACCAGGTACTGGAAATCGTGAATCTCCCATTCCAGTACATCCCTAACGTGCTCTAAAAGATTGAGATCTTGAGACTTTGGGAGCCATTTGAGTACAGTGAACTCATTGCCAGTCTGAGATGATTTGTGCTTTGTGACATGGCGCGTTATCCTGCTGGAAGTAGCCATCAGAAAATGGGTACAATTTGGACATAAAGGGATAGACGTGGTCAGCAACAATATTCTGTAGACTGTGGCAATGACACAATGCTCAATTCGTACTAATGGGCCCAAAGTGTGCCAAGAAAATATCCACCATTACACCACCACCAGCCTGAACCGTTGATACAAGGCAGGATGGATCCATGCTTTGATGTTGTTGATGCCAAATTCGAACCCTACCATCCTTAAGTCACAGCAGAAATCGAGACTCATCAGACCAGGACAGTTTTTCCAATCTTCTATTGTCCAATTTTGGTGAGTCTGTGTAAATTGTAGCTTCAGTTTCCTCTTCTTAGCTGACAGGAGAGGCACCCAGTGGAGTCTACTACTGCTGTAGCCCATTCACCTCAAGGTTGGATGTGTTGTGCGTTCAGAGATGCTCTTCTCCATACCTCGGTTGTAACTAGCAGTTATTCAAGTTACTGTTGCCTTTCTATTAGCTGGAACCAGTCTGGCCATTTTCCTCTGACCTCTAGCATCAACAAGGCATTTGCGTCCATTGAACTGCCGCTCACTGGATATTTTCTCTCTTTAGGACCATTCTCTGTAAACCCTAGAGATGTTTGTGCATGAAAATCCCAGTAGATCAGCAGTTTCTCAAATACTCAGACCAGCCCGTCTGGCACCAACAACCATGCCACGTTCAAAGTCACTTAAATCACCTTTTATCCCCATTCTGATGCTCTGATTGAACTGTAGCAGATCGTCTTGACCATGTCTACATGCCTAATTGTATCGACTTGTTGCCATCTGATTGACTGATTAGAAATTTTTGTTAACGAGCAGTTGGACAGGTGTACCTAATAAAGTGGCCGGTAAGTGAGTGTGTAAGTGTGTGTGTGTGTATATATATATATATACATATATATCAAAATAATTAATAATAGTACAATCCAATACTAAACTAGAACTGGTGCACATTTTATTGTGTAATTATTCAAATAAATATGTTTTTATTATCATTTTTAAATCACTTATAACAATTGTAAAATATAGAATAGAATCCATAAATATTCAGAGTCAGTCTATTCTCAAATGATAATATAATTTTGTATTGGTTTTTAAATAGAATGGTTCACTATATGCCAAATTACAGACAATCAAAAACTCATCAAGGCTAGTTCACACAGTCGTAAACCAATGCCAACACTGTGAAAACACTGATCCAACAAGCACTGGAATCTAGCACTGGTGTTTGTTGAGGCTGTGTGAACAAGCCTTTAAAATCTGAAGGCAGAACTTGTACCCTTAGCAAAAACACACTGAAGCCTCAAACAGAAACAGAGTAAACAGAAAGTGCTTAACAGAATGGCGAGGAACACTGGCTCCGCCGGGAGGCTTGGACAGAGCTGGTTTAGTAGGTGGAGGAGTCAGAAGACCAGCAGAGAGGTTAGAGTCAGGTGAGCTCATTGGCGTTAGTGTGACAGAAGAGATTTCGAGACAAGAGAACGAGGTCACGTTGTGACACCAGAAGAGAGATGAGGGTCTCTGAAGCATATAGGCCTCATTAGAAGAGTTAATGTGAAGAAGCTGTGGAAAGATCAGAGCTCGTCAGCACTACTGTTTTAGTTTTACTACAGCGCTTTTGCTTTAAAAGAGAAAGCTCATGAGTTTAGAGAATGTCTTTGGGCATAGCTGATCTGTGTTTTATATGCAGCCAATTAAAATAATGGTGAATGCAATTAGATGCATTCAGCAGATAAGAACTGCATGCAGTGCTTACAGGAGGAACTTGAGCAATCATCAGCTGCTCCTCTAACACTTGTAACTGCTTCTTCAACTCTACATTTTCAGTTTCAAGATCTTGAATCTGTGAAGAGAGATTTCAATATATTAATGACAAATGTTAATCAGTGCGGAGAGTAACATCTAGGGGTATAACAGTACATACAAAACAACTATTCACTACATAGCAATATTTGGATTACGATGTATTTTTAGTAAGGATGCACTGACTTTCTGGCCAGTTTGCTGTTGCTTTGGCCAAAATGCAAAAGCAGAGGAGTGCACACTGCAGTCAAAGTTCAAAACAGCTCAATATTCCACTCTATGCTGTTCATGAACCCGTAAACTTATCAATGCATGAACTGCACATACCCACAGGAAAAAAGCAAAGTTGCTGACAGGGCATTTCATTCCTGCTGTTTAAAATATAGCACAACTGTGTTGTCATGGCAATGCTGGTAAATTGAAGCCTCTCAATAAAATGTCCTTATTTAATTGCCTGGTGTTTTAACAACAGTATTTTCCAAGTCACTGAGTTAAATGTAAAACATGTAACAAAATTATGTTAATAATAATAATAATTATAACAAGCATGTTTTGGTTTTCAACCAAGTGCATCCAGAATGTTCATTAATTATGGTTTAAGTGAAGTATTTTATATATGACAGTAATATATAATGGAACTATATTAACATTATTTCTGTAAAAAGCTCTGGACACTAAATTGATGTCTTTCCACAGAGATACTGACTTTTATTGAGACATTAAATTTATTTTATTTAATTCTATATTAAAATGTAATGGAAAAGGATGATCACAGTTACTATCACTCCTTATAGTTAAATAAAATGGATGGATTTTGAAAGATGAGACTTTGTGTTTTGGGATTTTTGATCAGAAACCAAGCTTTTTGTGATTCCTGAATTGGAGGTAGCAATATAATGTGGATTTATTTATTCATCAGCTGAAACAGGAGAGACCAAAAGACTGAACTTGGGATTTAAGGATTAACATTGATGTGTCAATATGAAAATATATACAACTAAAGGGCACAAATCAGGTCTTGCATGTGCAATTAAAATTGTACAAATGTACCAAACTGCAAACCAAGTGCACCATTACACCCCTAGTAAAACAGTGCTATTGTATTCTCTAACTGTACATAACACTCACTCTTTTCTGTAGACCACCTATCTGTTTCCTCGTCTCTACGTCTTTTCCCCCGGACTCCAGAAACTTCTTGTATGCCAAGTCAAATGCTTGACCGATGGTCAAAGTGATCTCTTCTGCCTGGAATCAACAGATAAATGGATCATTTTCCTAGTATCAGCAATAGCCGTGTTTTCTTTGACCTATTGTCTTTGGGGTCATATTATGCTTTTCTTACAAGATGTAATAAAGGTCTGAGACGTTCAATGAATTTGTTTGTGAGGTTTAAGCTTAAAAAAGCCTAACAAATTTATAATTCCATACTGTAGGAATGGAAGAAACATTCATGCATTTATAAATACAAATAAGCTGTTGATACCAGTACTTTTACAGCTTTAAACCTTGTTCATGAGTTACTCCAAAGAAAAATCTAACTAACTAACCAACTAACCAACTAACTAACTAACTAACTAACTAACTAACTAACTAACTAACTAACTAACTAACTAACTAACTAACTTTTTAAATAAATTAATAAATAAATAAAAATAAATAAAAGATAATAATAATAAAAAAAAAAAATGAATGAATAAATAAATAAATAAATAAAAAAGCCTGCATGCATTTTAAACCCTTGTCAGTTAATAAAAAAAAAAAAAAAAAAAAAAAAAAAATATATATATATATATATATATATATATATATATATATATATATATATATATATATATATATATATATATATATATATATATATATATATGCATTTTTCTAAATGCACAGGCACAAAGCACACATAACAAAAGCTAGATGAACATTAAAAAAGAAAAATAACTTTTACACAAAAGTTTAATGTCAAAAACAAACCATGCAAGTTGACATAATGTAGATTAAAATGGATAGATCACAATTTACTCATATTTTCCAAACCTGTTCAAGTTCCTTTTCTTTCTGTCAGACACAAAAGAAGATATTTAGAAAAAGCTTGGAAGCCAAGCCTAAAACCTGAAGACTTTTGTCAGGTAACGTATAATATTCAACATTTATTTTTACTGATATCTTCTGTTTTCTCAAATAAGTAACCGCATAACTACAAAAGTTCATCAATTATGGTTTAAGTGAAGTATTTTATATATGACAGTAATTTATAATGGAACTATATTAAAATTATTTCTGTAAAAGGCTCTGGACACTAAATTAATGTCTTTCCACAGAAATACTGACTTTTATTGAGACATTAAATTTATTTTATTTAATTCTATATTTAAATGTAATGGAAAAGGATGATCACAGTTACTATCACTCCTTATAGTTAAATAAAATGGATGGATTTTGAAAGATGAGACTTTGTGTTTTGGGATTTTTGATCAGAAACCAAGCTTTTTGTGATACTGATATCTTCTGTTTTTTTTATTTTTTTTAAATATTTTTTTTACAGAATTCAAAAGTATAACGAAGTTAAACAGGTTTCAAATTAATTTTGGGTGAACTGTCCATCAAGTCTGTGAACATAAATAGTTGGGAGAGAAATTGCATCACATTTGAAAAAAACATATCTCAAATAAGTAACCGCATAGCAACAAATAAGTAACACAGCTCTACTATTTGCCTAAATTTGGAGTATTGGGATGTGTTCATTATCAATAAAAGAGTTGGTCGAGGGAGTTCAGAAACAGTGTTTACTAATATAGAAAATAACACCCTTTGGAACAGTCTGTGTTGTGTTTGTAACTTTCTAGACATTTTTTCTTGCATCATTATGCACTAAATAAATACAAAGTGAATGTTTAACACATAATATGACCCCTTTAGGTATGTATTTAATTGAAAAAAGGTTTAACACAATACTTAAGAATGATTGAATCATTTCTCAAAGAAGAATTCGGGCTAATATTATGACATGCTGTCTGTGGTCTTACACATTTTTCACTGTCAAACACATAGCAGAGATGTTTGTTGGACTCTGAATCTTTACAAATGAATGTGAATATCCTTTTGTCTGTCTTATCATCTGCACAGAAGGATATCCGGTGGAGCTGACAGTTGTACTGCACTTCCTTTGAATAAGAAAACAAGATTAGAAAAGAAGTCATGGAAAAACATGGGGTCTTGAGATGGATATGCATGCATAGCAGTGCACAAAAATATTTGGATACATTTTTGAATCAGTCTAATTCTATTTAAACTACAAGATTTGCAGGTTCCTACAGGTGAAGTAGATCATATCATCTAAAAACATGATTCACGAATGTTTGATAACCAGAAAGTGTACACAAAGTTGTAGTCAGAATTATTAGCCCTTTATATATTTTTTCTCCAATTTCTGTATAAAGGAAAGATTATTTCAGCACATTTCTAAACATTATAGTTTTAATAACTCATAATAACTGATTTATTTTATCTTTGGCATGATGACAATCTATAATATTTTACTAGATATTTTTAAGACACTTCAACACAACTTAGTGACATTTAAAGGCTTAACTAGGTTAATTAGGTTAACTAGGCAGGTTAGGGTAATTACGCAAGTTATTGTATAATGATGGTTTGTTTTGTAGACTATTAAAAAAAATATATATAGCTTAAAGGGGATAATAATTTTATCCTTAAAATGTTGTGTAAAAAATTAAAAACTGCTTTTATACTAGCTGAAATAAAACAAATAAGACTTTCTCCAGAAGAAAAAAATATTATCAGACATCCTATGAACATTTCATTGCTCTGTTAAACATAATTTGGGAAATATATATATATATATATATAAAAAATTCAAAGGGGGGCTAATAATTCTGACTTCAACTGTACTTCTTAAAGGGCCATTAGTCCCACAATTATCTCTATACAGTCTATGAAGAGTTCATTTTCAATTGTACCCTTTATTACTTAATGCGAAAAATGTGACTTAATTACAAAAATAAATAAATAATAAAAAAAGAACATCTTGTGAGACACCATTTGTTTCTCGAATCCAGTTAAGCTTTGCACGTACTTTTGATTTAGGATCTAATATTTTTACTCCGTAGATGGAGATCTGTAATTCCACTTTTGGAAGCTTCTGTCCCTCTGACTTCTTAATATGTCTCTGAAACTTTGAAGAAAAGAAAGAAAGAGAAAAAGAGAGAGAGAGAAAAAGAAGACGTGTATTGAACATTTTTTCTGCTTAACACACAAGTCACCGCATATTAACAGAAGGAAAATTAAAGGGCACCACAAAACAAAATCAACTTAAATTCCTTTTAAAAACAGAAAAGGAGCCATTTATAAACAGTTTTAAACCACATTTTTTAATTAATTGTATTTAATCAAAATTCCATGTGATGATAAGATATTGTAAAATTGAGAGTGGATAGCTGAAAATAAAAGTTTCTCTATGTATTTTCAAATAGGTAAAATGATCTAGGACTGAAGGTCTAAAGCTGCTGGAAGGTGCAGATACTGCATCCTCTCAAGAGAAATGAAGGTGCCAACAGTGTTCAGGCAATCTGAAGCGGCAGTAACTAACCTTGAGCTTTCTGACGGCATCTTTCACCACCTCTGTACCTTTAGGTTGATCAACTTCTGTATTTCCTAGAAACTGTGGGAGACACATACGAGTCATACTGTATGAAATGGGATTTGTTTATTTCTTTCTTTTAAACACTAATTGTAAATAGAGCAAAATATTTTTTTACATGGAGATATTTTTTGTTGAATCGTTTTGTCTATTTATTTACAAAAAATGTATTGCCTTACATTGTTTTATTTTGTATAAATAATGCATGCAAAAATTTTATTAGAATTTAATAAAATTTAAATCACCATATTAATTATTGTCTACTAAGTACTGTATATTAGTTTTTGGCATGGACATTGTACATTTTTACAGAAAAAAATATAAATATAAAAAAGGTTAGTAAGTTATATAATCCACACACGAAGGAGAGCACTTAAGGACATGCACTGTAGTTAAACTGACCCACAAGCAAACACATCAGTGCTTTCATTTATTGTGCAGATACTCTTCATTTAGCGGGTTCATTTATGAAGTTAATTTCATTAAAAGGCTTTGATGATTGCTAAAAGCATTCTCTAATCTGGAACAAACTGGAGCTAGTTTCTTACGGAAAACAGCATGAACACTCCATTTAGCTTCCAACAGATGGCGCTATTAACCTTTACCCAGTGCTTGTGGCCAAAAGTCTGTCTAGACGCTGCAATGCCTGATTTAACAAAACATCCTAAAGCCTTACACCTTACCATTACTCCGCCACTCTAATGGCCACTCCACAGAAATGAAGAAATCAACAATAATTTGACAGTGGCCAAAAAGATTCAGATAAAGATTTTTCTGTCTGACCTATTTTCATTCATCGCAAAAACATTTATTTTGTCTGATGAGCCAACAAATTGAATCTTTAAAAGGTTCCTGCGCCTTTCCGAATGCTAATTTCTCCGACTCCGTTATTACTTCTCGTCTGCACATTTCTAAGAAAGTATTGGAAGTAATGCATTCATGATTAGTCCTAATCATTATACAGACAGCTGAAAATATTTTATCAGAGAAAGCCTTCTGAAGGGACAAAAAAAGCTTTATCGTCCAAACTAGAGTTTACATTTGAGTTTAAGAGACCGTTCAACCAAGAGTGAAAACAAAACTACATTTGTGAAACCAAGCAGCTCCAAACCTTTTTTTCTGTTTTCCCATTTTCTGTTGAACACAAAAGAAGATACTTTAAAGAATGTTGGAAACTGATAGCCAGTAGCTATGACTTAAGTGGAATATTGCAATAAACTTTTGTCTATAAAGCACCGTTTCCATGCAATGAATCAAAGAGTACTAAATCCTCACTTATTGATGAACTGGTGTTACGTGTTTAAGTTATTAAGATATTAAATGGATGAAATCTGTGAGTCTAATGATGCTGGATGAAAAAGGAGAAGACACAACCGCTTGTTAAGTGAAACAAAAAGTAAGTATTTATTTAACAGGGAATTTCAAGCAATTAATATAGGAAATTTAATTTAAATGTAATTTTAAATAATCGAATAAAAAAAAAAACAGGAATGTTGCCAAAATGAATGAATAAATGAATAAATAAATAAATAAATAAAACAATATCTAACTAAACCTCAACCCACTAAACTAACTAACGAAAAAAACAAAACAAATGGTGCTCACTGCAGAGCCACTTAGGCAGAGCAGAGCTCCAGCAAGGGGGAGCTTGAGCTCCAGCTCCGCCTTCCTTGCACTACTTCTATAAGTGATGTCACTGGGGATTGAGGTTAGGGGTGGGGTGAGTGTACGCATTAAAATAGCTTACAGGAGGAGGAGCTCAAGCACCCCCTAGCTGGAGCTCAAGTGGCTCTGCAGCGAGCAGTGTCTTAAGAAAAATGCAGAAACAAAACCGTAATCTTCAGCACGTCGCTTAACAAAACTTTATAACTACTTCAAAACATAATTACACATGTGGTAATGCCTCCATAAACTAACAAATAGAGATACTAAGCTGTTCACATTACTAGAGTTCTCGTAAAGTACAAACTGCTAGTCATTAGCAAAACAAGACCTTATATAATATTTTCTCATAAAGTTCATTTAACTTCGCAATAGATACTAAATTGAGCCGCACAAGCTTATCTAATAAATCGCTTACTTAATCGAGAGAAAACTAGAACACAGCAACAGAAACCAAACTAAGCAAACAAACACAAGTAAACAGGCCGGCCGACAGAAGTGAGGAGTGTGGCTGTGAGCCAAGCGCTCCTGGAGAACAGCGCAAGCGCATGGCTTTTATACTATGCGGACCAGCTCCTGATTGGTGCGCCGACTGACTCACGATGGTGATTGACAGGCCTTTCAACCAATGGTTGCACATTTAAAAAAGAGTGTTGGATAAACAGTGGGAGAGAGAGACGAGAACGCAAAACAGTATGAACGCAAAACACCACATAACATCCATGAAATGTAACAACTGGCAACATAGAAACATGGAATTTGCTGCTGTTTCCTTAATGACTTTATTCTTCAATGCGAAAGTGCACTCGTTTTTGTGATTGTTTTAGAACTTCCGATTTAGTTCCCAGT